>NC_069499.1:1034150430-1034197930 GCF_027579735.1 Bombina bombina
GCTGCATATAGCTCCTCCCCTCTACGTCAGTCCCAGTCATTCTCTTGCACCCAACGACTAGATAGGATGTGTGAGAGGACTATGGTGATTATACTTAGTTTTTATGACTTCAATCAAAAGTTTGTTATTTTAAAATAGCACCGGAGCGTGTTATTACTTCTCTGGCAGAGTTTGAGGAAGAATCTGTCAGAGTTTTTTACTATGATTTTAACCGGAGTAGTTAAGATCATATTGCTGTTCTCGGCCATCTGAGGGAGGTAAAGGCTTCAGATCAGGGGACAGCGGGCAGATGAATCTGCATTGAGGTATGTAGCAGTCTTTATTTTCTGAATGGAATTGATGAAAAAATCCTGCCATACCGTTAAAATGACATGTATGTATACACTTCAGTATTCTGGGGATGGTATTTCACCGGAACTACTCTGTTAAAGGTCACTAATCCTTTTTAATAACTATTTATCATGTTAAACGTTTTTGCTGGAATGTAGAATCGTTTACATTGCTGAGGTACTGTGTGAATAAATATTTGGGCATTATTTTCCACTTGGCAGTTTTTTTGCTTTAATTGTGACAGTTTCGTTTCTCTTCACTGCTGTGTGGGAGAGGGAGGGGCCGTTTTTGGCGCTCTTTGCTACGCATCAAAAAATACCAGTCAGTTACTTTTATATTTCCTGCATGATCCGGTTCATCTCTGATAGATCTCAGGGGTCTTCAAACTTCTTTGAAGGGAGGTAAATTCTCTCAGCAGAGCTGTGAGAATTCTTATAGTGACTGTGAATAAAAACGTTGCTTTGTATTTTTTATGTCAAATTTAATTATTGTTATTTTACTAATGGGAACAAACCTTTGCTAAAAGTTTTGTTGTTTTAAAGTTTGATGCTATAACTGTTTTTCAGTTCATTATTTCAACTGTCATTTAATCGTTAGTACCTCTTTGAGGCACAGTACGTTTTTTGCTAAAAAAGATTATAACCAAGTTGTAAGTTTTTTTGCTAGTGTGTTAAACATGTCTGACTCAGAGGAAGATATCTGTGTCATTTGTTCCAATGCCAAGGTGGAGCCCAATAGAAATTTATGTACTAACTGTATTGATGCTACTTTAAATAAAAGTCAATCTGTACAATGTGAACAAATTTCACCAAACAGCGAGGGGAGAGTTATGCCGACTAACTCGCCCCACGCGGCAGTACCTGCATCTCCCGCCCGGGAGGTGCGTGATATTTTGGCGCCTAGTACATCTGGGCGACCATTACAGATAACATTACAAGATATGGCTACTGTTATGACTGAAGTTTTGTCTAAATTACCAGAACTAAGAGGCAAGCGTGATCACTCTGGGGTGAGAACAGAGTGCGCTGACAATGCTAGGGCCATGTCTGATACTGCGTCACAGCTCGCAGAGCATGAGGACGGAGAGCTTCATTCTGTGGGTGACGGTTCTGATCCAAACAGATTGGACTCAGATATTTCAAATTTTAAATTTAAATTGGAGAACCTCCGTGTATTACTAGGGGAGGTCTTAGCAGCTCTCAACGATTGTAACACCGTTGCAATACCAGAGAAACTGTGTAGGTTGGATAAATACTTTGCGGTACCGGCGAGTACTGACGTTTTTCCTATACCTAAGAGACTAACTGAAATTGTTACTAAGGAGTGGGATAGACCCGGTGTGCCGTTCTCACCCCCTCCAATTTTTAGAAAGATGTTTCCAATAGACGCCACCACTCGGGACTTATGGCAAACGGTCCCCAAGGTGGAGGGAGCAGTTTCTACTTTAGCTAAGCGTACCACTATCCCGGTGGAGGATAGCTGTGCTTTCTCAGATCCAATGGATAAAAAATTAGAGGGTTACCTTAAGAAAATGTTTGTTCAACAAGGTTTTATATTACAACCCCTTGCATGTATCGCGCCGATTACGGCTGCGGCAGCATTTTGGATTGAGTCGCTTGAAGAGAACCTTAGTTCATCTACGCTAGACGACATTACGGACAGGCTTAGAGTCCTTAAACTAGCTAATTCCTTCATTTCGGAGGCCGTAGTACATTTAACCAAACTTACGGCTAAGAACTCAGGATTCGCCATACAGGCACGTAGGGCGCTGTGGCTAAAATCCTGGTCAGCTGATGTTACTTCTAAGTCCAAATTACTTAATATACCTTTCAAGGGGCAGTCTTTATTTGGGCCCGGTTTGAAAGAGATTATCGCTGACATTACAGGAGGTAAGGGCCACGCCCTACCTCAAGACAAAGCCAAAGCTAAGGCTAGACAGTCTAATTTTCGCCCCTTTCGGAACTTCAAAACAGGAGCAGCATCAACCTCCACTGCACCAAAACAGGAAGGAGCTGTTGCTCGTTACAGGCAAGGCTGGAAGCCTAACCAGTCCTGGAACAAGAGCAAGCAGGCCAGGAAACCTGCTGCTGCCCCAAAGACAGCATGAACCGAGAGCCCCCGATCCGGGACCGGATCTAGTGGGGGGCAGACTCTCTCTCTTCGCCCAGGCCTGGGCAAGAGATGTTCAGGATCCCTGGGCACTAGAGATCATATCTCAGGGATACCTTCTAGACTTCAAATTATCTCCCCCAAGAGGGAGATTTCATCTGTCAAGGTTGTCAACAAACCAGATAAAGAAAGAAGCGTTTCTACGCTGCGTACAAGATCTGTTAATAATGGGAGTGATCCATCCGGTTCCGCGGTCGGAACAAGGACAAGGGTTCTACTCAAACCTGTTTGTGGTTCCCAAAAAAGAGGGAACTTTCAGGCCAATCTTAGATTTAAAGATTCTAAACAAATTCCTAAGAGTTCCATCGTTCAAAATGGAAACTATTCGGACAATCTTACCCATGATCCAAGAGGGTCAGTACATGACCACAGTGGATTTAAAGGATGCTTACCTTCACATACCGATCCACAAAGATCATCACCGGTATCTAAGGTTTGCCTTCTTAGACAGGCACTACCAGTTTGTAGCTCTTCCATTCGGATTGGCTACGGCTCCAAGAATCTTCACAAAGGTTCTGGGTGCCCTTCTGGCGGTACTAAGACCGCGAGGGATTTCGGTAGCTCCATACCTAGACGACATTCTAATACAAGCTTCAAGCTTTCAAACTGCCAAGTCTCATACAGAGTTAGTTCTGGCATTTCTAAGGTCGCATGGATGGAAAGTGAACGAAAAGAAGAGTTCTCTTTTTCCTCTCACAAGAGTTCCATTCTTGGGGACTCTTATAGATTCTGTAGAAATGAAGATTTACCTGACAGAGGACAGGTTAACAAAGCTTCAAAATGCATGCCGTGTCCTTCATTCCATTCAACACCCGTCAGTAGCTCAATGCATGGAGGTGATCGGCTTAATGGTAGCGGCAATGGACATAGTACCTTTTGCACGCCTACACCTCAGACCTCTGCAATTATGCATGCTAAGTCAGTGGAATGGGGATTACTCAGATTTGTCCCCTACTCTGAATCTGAATCAAGAGACCAGAAATTCTCTTCTATGGTGGCTTCATCGGCCACACCTGTCCAGGGGGATGCCATTCAGCAGGCCAGACTGGACAATTGTAACAACAGACGCCAGCCTACTAGGTTGGGGCGCTGTCTGGAATTCTCTGAAGGCTCAGGGACTATGGAATCAGGAGGAGAGTCTCCTTCCAATAAACATTCTGGAATTGAGGGCAGTTCTCAATGCCCTTCTAGCTTGGCCCCAATTAACAACTCGGGGGTTCATCAGGTTTCAGTCGGACAACATCACGACTGTAGCTTACATCAACCATCAGGGAGGGACAAGAAGCTCCCTAGCAATGGTGGAAGTATCAAAGATAATTCGCTGGGCAGAGTCTCACTCTTGCCACCTGTCAGCAATCCACATCCCGGGAGTGGAGAACTGGGAGGCGGATTTCTTGAGTCGCCAGACTTTTCATCCGGGGGAGTGGGAACTTCATCCGGAGGTCTTTGCCCAAATACTTCGACGTTGGGGCAAACCAGAGATAGATCTCATGGCGTCTCGCCAGAACGCCAAACTTCCTCGCTACGGGTCCAGATCCAGGGATCCGGGAGCGGTTCTGATAGATGCTTTGACAGCACCTTGGAACTTCGGGATGGCTTATGTGTTTCCACCCTTTCCGCTTCTTCCTCGATTGATTGCCAAAATCAAGCAGGAGAGAGCATCAGTGATTCTAATAGCGCCTGCATGGCCACGCAGGACTTGGTATGCAGATCTAGTGGACATGTCATCCTGTCCGCCTTGGTCTCTACCTCTAAGACAGGACCTTCTGATACAGGGTCCATTCAAACATCAAAATCTAACTTCTCTGAAGCTGACTGCTTGGAAATTGAACGTTTGATTTTATCAAAACGTGGTTTTTCTGAGTCGGTTATTGATACCCTGATACAGGCTAGGAAGCCTGTTACCAGAAAGATTTACCATAAAATATGGCGTAAGTACCTATACTGGTGCGAATCCAGACATTACTCCTGGAGTAAGGTTAGGATCTCTAGGATATTGGCTTTTCTACAAGAAGGGTTAGAAAAGGGTTTATCAGCTAGTTCATTAAAGGGACAGATTTCAGCTCTGTCCATCTTGTTACACAGGCGTCTGTCAGAAAATCCAGACGTCCAGGCTTTTTGTCAGGCCTTAGCTAGGATCAAGCCTGTGTTTAAAGCTGTTGCTCCGCCATGGAGTTTAAACTTAGTTCTTAACGTTTTACAGGGTGTTCCATTTGAACCCCTTCATTCCATTGATATAAAATTGTTATCTTGGAAAGTTCTGTTTTTAATGGCTATTTCCTCGGCTCGAAGAGTCTCTGAGTTATCAGCCTTACATTGTGATTCTCCTTATCTGATTTTTCACTCAGACAAGGTAGTTCTGCGTACTAAACCTGGGTTCTTACCTAAGGTGGTCACTAACAGGAATATCAATCAAGAGATTGTTGTTCCATCCTTGTGTCCAAATCCTTCTTCAAAGAAGGAACGTCTTCTACACAATCTGGATGTAGTTCGTGCCCTCAAGTTCTACTTGCAGGCAACTAAAGATTTTCGCCAAACTTCTTCCCTGTTTGTCGTTTATTCTGGACAGAGGAGAGGTCAAAAAGCTTCTGCTACCTCTCTCTCTTTTTGGCTTCGTAGCATAATACGTTTAGCCTATGAGACTGCTGGTCAGCAGCCTCCTGAAAGAATTACAGCTCACTCCACTAGAGCTGTGGCTTCCACTTGGGCCTTTAAGAATGAGGCCTCTGTTGAACAGATTTGCAAGGCTGCAACTTGGTCTTCGCTTCATACTTTTTCCAAATTTTACAAATTTGACACTTTTGCTTCTTCGGAGGCTATTTTTGGGAGAAAGGTTCTTCAGGCAGTGGTTCCTTCTATATAATGAGCCTGCCTATCCCTCCCGTCATCCGTGTACTTTTGCTTTGGTATTGGTATCCCAGAAGTAATGATGACCCGTGGACTGATCACACATAACAGAAGAAAACATAATTTATGCTTACCTGATAAATTCCTTTCTTCTGTTGTGTGATCAGTCCACGGCCCGCCCTGTTTTAAGGCAGGTAAATATCTTTTAAATTATACTCCAGTCACCACTTCACCCTTGGTTACTCCTTTCTCGTTGATTCTTGGTCGAATGACTGGGACTGACGTAGAGGGGAGGAGCTATATGCAGCTCTGCTGGGTGAATCCTCTTGCATTTCCTGTTGGGGAGGAGTTATATCCCAGAAGTAATGATGACCCGTGGACTGATCACACAACAGAAGAAAGGAATTTATCAGGTAAGCATAAATTATGTTATATACACACTGACACTGACTGTGCTGTCATGCCATGCCCCTACAAACTATACATGACATATATATATATATATATATATATATATACACACTGACACTGACTGTGCTGTCATGCCATGCCCCTACAAACTATACATGACATATATATATATATAGTATATAGTATATATATATATATATATACACACTGACACTGACTGTGCTGTCATGCCATGCCCCCTACAAACTATACATGACATATATATATATATAGTATATAGTATATATATATATATATACACACTGACACTGACTGTGCTGTCATGCCATGCCCCTACAAACTATACATGACATATATATATATATATATATATATATACACACTGACACTGACTGTGCTGTCATGCCATGCCCCTACAAACTATACATGACATATATATATATATAGTATATAGTATATATATATATATATATACACACTGACACTGACTGTGCTGTCATGCCATGCCCCCTACAAACTATACATGACATATATATATATATAGTATATAGTATATATATATATATATACACACTGACACTGGCTGTGCTGTCATGCCATGCCCCCTACAAACTATACATGACATGTTGACATTCATTCACAAACAATCATAATGATTGTCTGTGAATGAATGTCAGTGTCATGGTTGTAAATAATGCCTGATGAGCCTGTCACATACCTCCCAATATTTCAGAATTTGAAAGAAGGACACCCCCTCACTGTTGTCAGTCTGCCGCGGCACACCTGAGGATCTCTCACGGCACACTGGTTGAAAAACACTGCTTTAAAGTATTGCAGGCAAATTTTATTAAAAAAAAAGAATTTTTCAGACCGCCAATTCGAAAAATTTGCCTGCAATACTTTAAAGTATAAAGTTAGCGCTAAGATAATGTAATATAATTCTGCACTATGTGCAGAATTATGTTACATTCTTTTTTTTTAGGTTTACTGCCCCTTTAAGGGAGATCTTTATTGTTGGATTAATTACCCTACTCACAGACTCTCTGGCTCCTGACAATGCCAGTTGCATTTTTATCTCCCATAGAAAGAAAAATGAATGAAATTCCTTTCCGTCAGAGAGAGCTGGGTTTTGGCAGTATTTGTTTTTGCAATAAAAGATATAAAGTGCCCTCCACTAATATTGGCACCCTTGGTAAATATGAGCAAATAAGCTGTGAAAAATTGTCTTTGTTATTTAACCTTTTCATGGTATGTTAAAAAAATAGACAAAAGTACTCTGCTTTCATGGATATCAAACAATTGCAAACACAACTTAAGTTTATATAAAAAAAAAAATCTTTGTTAAATATATGTGTGGCACAAGTATTGGCACCTTTTTAGTCAATACTTTGTGCTACCTCCCTTTGCCAAGTTAACACCTCTGAGTCTTACATGGCAAGGGATCTGAGACCATTCCTCCATACAGAATCTCTCCAGATCCTTCAAATTTTGAAGTTGAAGCTGGTGGACTCTCCTCTTCAATTAACCCCACATGTTTTCTATTGGGTTCAAGTCAGGGAACTGGGATGGCCATGGTAGAACCTTGATTTTGTGGTCAATAAACCATGTTTGTGTTGATTTTGATGTATCATTTTGGATCATTGTCCTGCTGGACCATCCAACCATGGAATATCACTTTCGAATTCGAATATTGCATTTATAAAACACAATTGTAGACTAGAAACACTATTTCGAATTCGAATGTACAATTCAAATCGAATATCACATTCAAATTCGAATATTACATTTAAAAAACACAGTATTAGACTAGAAATACTATTTTGAATTTGAATGTGACATTCGAATTTGAATATTACATTTCGAAATTGAATGAATAGATAGCTAAACATTCTATTATTTGAACAAATATTTTCTAATTTTATTGAAAAATTCGAAAATGAAAATTCGAAAATAGAATGTAATATAAACATTCGAAATTCGAACGAATGTATCAAAATTCGTTTTAAATTTCGAATTTTTAGAAACATTCGCCCATCCCTAACCATGGCCCATTTTAAGCTTTCTGTCAGAGGCAGTCAGGTGTTCATTTAATATCTGCTGATATTTGTCCATGATGCCATGTATCCTAACAAAAAGTCCAGGTCCTCTGGCAGAAAAACAGCCCCAAAACATTAAAGAGCCACCACCATATTTAACCATGGGCATGAGGTACTTTTCCATATGGCTACCTCTGGTGTTTATTGCCAAAAAGCTTTATTTTGGTTTCATCCAACTATAGAACCCGATCCCATTTGAAGATTCAGTAGTGTCTGGGAAACTGAAGACTCTTGAGTTTGTTTTTGGATGAGAGTTGAGGCTCTTTTCTTGAAACCCTTCAAAACAACTTGTGGTTATGTAGGTGATATTGGATTATAGTTTTAGAGACTTTGTGACATTAAAGGGACAGTATACACCAGTTTTCATTTAACTGCATATAACAGACACTACTATAAAAAAATAATATGCACAGATACTGATCTAAAAATCCAGTATAAAACAGTTTAAAAACTTACTTAGAAGCTCCCAGTTTAGCACTGTTGAAAAGGTTAGCTGGAACACCCACTGCAAGTGGTTCTATAGCAAAAAAAGCAGACCCCCCCCCCTCGCCCTTCCTCTGCATATGAAAAGACTCTTTACACAAACAGGAGCAAGCTGGAGTAGGTATACATCAGTATTCTCCTAAAACTTTGGTTCTCCTAAAACTTTGGTTCTTGGTTAGGAGTCTGAAAATCAGCGCAATGCTATTTGAAAATAAGCAAAACTATACATTAAAAAAAAAAAGAAAAAGCTGTATAGGCTATATAAATGGATCATCTACAAAACATTTATGCAAAGAAAAATCTAATGTATAATGTCCCTTTAAGACACATCTAACTTTTGCAATTCTCCAGCTTTGAACCTTGGAGATATTTTGGCCAGTCAAACAATCCTCTTCACAGTGTGTTGAGACAATATAGACACGTCCTCTTCCAAGTTGATTTATAACATTTCCAGTTGACTGGAACTCCTTCATTATTGCATTCTTAATGCTTTTCCTATTTTCTTATAGCTTCTTCCCATTTTGTGAAGCTCAACAACCTTTTGCCGCACATCACAGCTATATTCCTTGGTCTTACTTATTGTGATGAATGACTAAGAAAATTTGGCCTATGTGTTACCTCATATTTATACCCCTCTGAAACAGGAAGTCATGGTTGAACAATTTCCTGTTCCTAGTCACCCAGGTGAATTCATAAGTGTGCCAATTATTGTGCTACACATATATTTAACAAAGTTTTTTTTTGTTTTTGGATAAACCTGTGTTGTGTTTGCAATTGTTTGATATCCATGATTGCAGAGTTTTTTTTTTTGCGTGTATTTTTTGAACTAAGATCAAAAGGTTAAACAATAAAGACAATGTTTCACAGTCTTCTTTGCTCATATTTACCAAGGGTGCCAATATTAGTGGAGGGCACTATATACTGATTTCAGGTTGAGTTAATTGAAGCTGGGGTAGTGTGTGGCTAAATGTAGCCACCAATCAGCAAGCGCTACTCAGTCTTCTGAACCAAAAATGGCCTGGCGAATAAGCTTACATTTCTGCTTTTTCAAATAAAGATATCAAGAGAATGAAGAAAAATTGATGATAGGAGTAAATTAGAAAGTTGCTTAAAATTGCATGCTCTGTCTGAATCATGAAAGAAAACATTTGGGTTTCATATCCCTTTAACAACGTCACAGAGCCAATAGTGCCTACTTTTTTTGTAAGAATAGCTTGTAAGTAATTTTAACCAGAGAAATATAATTTGCATATAAATTATTTTATAAAAAAAATTATATATATTTTTTTTTTAAAACTAAAACATGACATTTTTTTATATTAGTAATAGGTTATTAAAAACATTATTTCTGCTACAAATAGAAACATAGTGCTCTTATATAATAAAATTGTTTTGATACCAATTACTTTTTTCTGAGGTGATATCAGAGCTTTTACTCCCTAAAATATATTCCCTCTTGTTGTCCCTGTATACATGAACACCCCAAGTATTGTTGGTAGCACTCATTTGAACCTCCATACTGATTTTTTTAGTTAAAGTGACAGTCTACTCCTGAATTTTTATTGTTTAAAAATATAAGATAATCCCTTTATTACCCATTCCCCTGTTTTGCATAACCAACACACTAATTTATATACTTTTTACCTCTGTGATTACCTTGTAATAAAAAGCCCTCTGCAAAATGCCCCCTTACCTTAGTTTTTTTGACAGACATGCATTTTAGTCAATCAGTGCTGACTCATAAATAACTCCACGGGAGTAAGCATAATGTTACCTATATGACACACATGAACTAGTGCTGTCTAGCTCTGAAAAACTATTAAAATGCACTAAGTTAAGAGGCGGACTTCAAGGGCTTAGAAATTAGCATATGAGCCCACCTAGGGTTTAGGTTTCAACAAAGAATACCAAGTGAACAAAGCAAATTTGATTATAAAAGTACATTGGAAAGTTGTTTAATATTGCATTACCAATCTGAATCATGAAAGTTTAATTTTGACTAGACTGTCCCTTTAAATAATGCCATATAGCCAAGAACATAATTTGGAAAGTTTAACTCTGATTTTAACTATTTTTACTCAGCACAATTAAACATTTTATATTCCAATCCCAATGTTCTATGCCCTTTTTAAGCATGGACATAAACATAGCACTATAGTGATTATGATTTTAACTTACCATCCAGCACATAATAAATAAAATACCTTGCAAATATATCAATTTTGATAGAAGCTGCTTTATCTTTGACAGGGGTATCTAAAAAATAAAATTCATTATATGTTAGAAAGCTTGACATTGTATGGTAGTGTAATCATTTTTAGAAAAGTTTATTTAATATCCTTAAATAAAGGAAAAAATATGATTTTGATAAATTGTCAGTTGCTCTATCAAGGTCATTGTGGTTACACCACCTGACATAAGCCGCATTTGGCAAACGCCGAGACCCAGCGCCAGATAAATCCCCTGAGTGATGACATGGCGCTGGGAAACGTCACGGTTTTGGGAGCGTTAAGAAAATGCTCCCAAGCCGCGTCATAGGGAGCTGGGACGCTCAGACGCTTGCTCTTCTTACTCCCAGCGTTACCAGCAAGCTGGAAGCGCTGGGACTGACGTCATCTGAGCGTTCATCTGAGCATTCAGTGAACGCCCAGCACCTCGCTTGGAAGCCTTCCTCGAAGGCTCCAAGTGAGGCTGGGCTCTCTGGAGGTGCTTGCCGAACGCGGCTATTTTAATCTTAAACCAAATTCAACAGGCAATAGTACAGCCACCTATGTTAACATTTGACCTTGAGCTCAAATAATCACGCTTATTTTTTGAGGTAAATACTCATTTTACTGCAATACCTATAGTTTTCCAGGGTCATACCGCTTGACACAGAAAGTTGAACAAACCATACTTTATATCATAAATGTGAAAATATCACCTGCTTGTAGGACAATGACTGCCCCTGTACTGCTGCCTAAGAATCCATTGGGGTCTTCTTTGTGAGGTCATATGGTTTGTTTCTGGTCACATGGTTTAAAATGTCTTTTTATGTTGGCTATACTGCCTGACATTTAGTATAGTTCTCTTTAGAGCTGCAACAACTAATCAATATAATCAATAATGATCGATTATGAAAATAGTTGTCAACAAATCTCATAATCGATTAGTTGGTTTGCAATTAGTTGGTCTGTGCCCAACACCAGCTACTTCACTCCAATGAGCTCCTTCACATGGTATTGGGTTTTATGGTTATGCCTTTAGCCTAAAGGACGTCTACAGAAGTTTACATTTCACTTTTTCCGGATAACCCAGAAATAATAGGAATCATCATTTGGATTGTTTATATTAAATCAGGTGATTTGGGGCTATGCTTTGTATGATATAATACTGAGCTTGTTATTTACACGTAGCCCTAGATTAATGGGAGTTGTTATTTGATTTGATGTGCACTATTATCTGTTTGTACAATTATTACTGGATCACTTGCTATTGCTGATTATACGTACTTTATAGATAAATGTGTAAGGCTTTGTCCTTTTATTGATATAAAGTCCTTAACACTTTTGACTTTTTTTTTTATTACTTTTAATAAATTGTGATATGTACCAATTGGCAAAACCCTACTCATCTGAGCGCCTCTTCTCTTCTGCAGGCAAAATAGCTTTTTTTTTTTTTTTAAATCCGATTAGTTAAATAATCGAAAAAACAATCAGCCGATTAATCCATTATGAAAATAATCGTTATTTGCAGCCCTAGTTCACTTTATGAACAGACTTTTTTCATAAAATAAGACTTTTAAAGTTATGTATCACTGGGAATCTATGCAATGTACTACTGGGAGCTAGCTGAGCAAATCTGGTGAGCCAATGGCAAGAGGCATATATGTGCAGCCGCTAATGACCAGTTAGCTTCCAATAGTGCATTGTTGCTCTTTAGCCTACTTAAGTATACTGTTCAACAAATGATATCAAGAAAACAAATCAATGTATATCACAACATATAGTCAATGTAAATCAGCAAAGACTTTCGGTACATGGTTATATGACAAATCAAAAATTTGGTTTACATTGCGTTTGCCAATCGGTCTGTATACCTACTAGATGCCTCATGAGGCCACTTTTGGACCTCCCCATAATAGATAAAAATGTACAGGTATAGTAGACAAACTGAAAACTTTTGGGCCCCAAATGGTGAACTTTATTTTACTAAACTTTTAACAACATTTAGTCATACGATAATTATGAAGGAAAAAATATGGCATGTTAATGTAGGACTCTCTAACCTCATTTAAGGAGTAATATGTATGGATAGGCAGCATTTATGAATATGCAAAACTATTGTTACTGCCATCTAAGAGAAAAAAAAAAGAATTATACATATTTCAAAAGTTGCTTTCGGCCCCTATATATTATACAAACAAAGTAATGTATTTATGTAATTAAAGGGAGCATGGTTGTTAAGCACTGATGAGTGGTGTTGGTTATAGATATGCATATTGTCTTAGCCCCATTCTGATTATGTGGAAGACTGATATCTTTGCAGACAATATAGGTCTGAAGCTAGCTCCAAGAAGGACTAGAGTAGTGCATCATCAATAATATATTGGTAAACCAGCAAAGATTCTTGAGGAGTTTATGGTGTGTGTGCTTACCCATTTCTAAGCTATGAAGCCTAAAAAGTATGCCTATGACTTGGGCCTTTAATATGAGGTGGTATTAGGCTAGAGGTTAAATTTGTTTGTGCCTTATAATGTGTATATAGTATGCTGTCCCGGCCACAGACAGCACATTTTCTATCTAAATGTTATAGCACAGATCAGTTAGGTACTGTTATGCACTATACATGGATTTTAATAGTTATAATCATAATAAATAAGCTAACACAACACACTCTGGAAATAAACTGAAAGATATGGGAAAAAATGGATTTCCTCTGCATCTTTGTTATGGATAGCATGGTTTTGGTACTGCAATCTTTTTGAGACATGGGTAACTGAAGTAAAATAAGTAGTTCAAAGAGCTATATTGGGCTAGGTTGTAAGTATTAGAATACAATAAATTGACTCATAATTTTATGATTCATAAAGAGCATATACTAAGTTCTAACATTTATATTGGCACATATTTTGAAGGGTCATTTCTGTTAAAAAATATTGCTCTCAGATAACCAGAAAACTAAAAGAAGAGTGTGCTGAAAGATCCATGTTCCATAATGGCTAAAAACTTTTTTCAAATAACGGCTAAGTAACCTAGTAGGCACTTGTGACGGATACCCTGGCTACCCCGACTGGGTAGCTCCGCCAAACGGGTCCGACTGCAGCTATGTAGCTGGCAAGTGACCACTGCCTGTAGCCACCCCTGATGCCCGACAGCATCAGTACCCAGGGTCCCACCCTGTGGCAGACTCCAGCTACCCAGATTGGGTAGCTCTGCCTGATGATCCTTTCTCTGCCTTGAACAGACTGCTATGTAGCCCAGGAAAGTGATTTTAGCTGGAGCCAACCCAAATAACTAGACAGACTAGCATTCAGGTTAAACAGGAACTCGCTTTATTGTAAAACATACACTCCTTTTATACACACAGCTCATCTTGATAACACCCTGGACAATCCCACTATTTTCCCGCCATTCCCGCCCCTCCAGACTGACCAGCGCCTCCATAGGAGCCACAGTCCCACATAATCTCAATACCTAGGGGTGGCGGTTTCGGGGCGCTCCCAGTGGAGCGGCGGCACTTCCAGGGTGTCATTTTAAAGCTCTCGGTCCCCAGACAGGGGACCGGAGTTATAGTCCATTGAAGTTATGGGGTTAGGGGGGTCCAAAACCCCCGGTTCCCAAAGGAGCTCCTCTTCTGTAATTCCCCCACCTCTTGTCCTCCCTAGGGGCTACTAATCCCCAAAAGAGCAGAGCTCTGGGGCACATGGTTGCTGGAGCGACCAGGGGTAAAGTTAGCGGGTGTCCTGCTGCCCTGTGGCCGACCGGGAGTTCCAGGAGCCTGGACAGCCTGAGAGGGGTTAGGCGGGTGTCCGTTGTGAGGCGGCTGACCGGGAGTTCCAGGAGCCCGGCCAGGCTAGGATGGTTTTCCTGGTCTTACACCAGCTATTTTATAAACAAGTTTGGAACACAAAACCATGCAACCAAAAGCTTCCAGAGATGGTGGTTGCTCTGAGGAGCCCAAAACCACTGAGAAACAACAGGGGTGAGGTTGTAGGGGGGTGGAGAGTAACCTTAGCTGTCTGGTATCCGTGACATATCCCCCCTCCAGTTCGGCAGAGCCGGCTAGACCCTTAACGGATTGGCCTGGGGCTGTCCGACGGTGGCCCTCCACTTCTCGGTTGCTGGGAGAGGTAATCCCATCTCTCCAGAGCTTGGGGCATCCTGGGGGGTTCCTGCTGGCGTTTAAACCCTGCACCCTGGGCGCAGGGATAGTCACATAATGCAAAGTCCCAAACAAGTTTGCTAAGGCCGGCTCCCAAACAATTGCTGCTCCATAAGTTCCAGTGTCCTTAAGTTCAATGGCCAAACTGTCTCCCTTTGTGACACTCTGTTGAGTACCGGCTGACCCACCCACAAACAAATCCTGTGCTGGTTTCCCAGCTGTATTCCAACCCCAGACCAGAGGGGGAGGTTCCTCCTTGGTGGGGCAGGTAAAGCTTGGGTGCCCAAACATGTGGCACCAACTGTATACACTTTTATCCTCCTTGCCCAATGCAACGCCTGCCCTCAGTGAGAAATACTCCGGGACAAGAAAAGGGTAGAGACCCTGCCAAGCTACTGAGGGGAGAGTCCATCTGTCTCTTCTCCCGAGAAGGAGATCAACCACTGGGGAGGGAGGTCTGCTACCTCCGCTCCATGGGAAACTGTGCTGCCGCTGGGGAGAGAGATCAACTGTCTCCTCTCCCTGAAAGGGCTTCTCTGTAAGGGGAGGGAGGACGACTACCTCTGCTCCCGAAGGATGGATCTGCCACTGGGGAGAGAGACAGACTGTCTCCTCAACCAGAAAGGGGTTCTGCTTACGGGGAGGGAGGACGACTACCTCCGCTCCCAGGGGATGGCTCTGCCGCTGGGGAGAGAGACCGACTGTCTCCTCTCCTGGCTCTACCGCTGGGGAGAGAAACCGACTGTCTCCTCTCCCAGGAAGGGGTTCTGTTTACGGGGAGGGAGGACGACTACCTCCGCTCCCAGGGGATGGCTCTGCCGCTGGGGAGAGAGACCGACTGTCTCCTCTCCCGGCTCCTGGCTCTGCCGCTGGGGAGAGAGACCGACTGATTCCTCTCCCAGGAAGGGGTTCTGTTTACGGGGAGGGAGGACGACTACCTCTGCTCCCAGGGGATGGCTCTGCCGCTGGGGAGAGAGACAGACTGTCTCCTCTCCCGGGAAGGTGTTCTGTTTACGGGGAGAGAGGACGACTACCTCTGCTCCCCGCTGGGGAGAGAGACAGACTGTCTTCTCTCCCGGCTCCTGGCTCTGCTGCTGGGGAGATAGACCGATTGTCTCCTCTCCCAGGAAGGGGTTCTGTTGCTGGGGAGAGTTATTGACATCCATCTCTACCTGCATGGGGTTCTCTGTAAGGGGAAGGAGGATGACTACCTCTGCTCCCAGATTTCCTGGAGCTGTTACAGGTGCTGGGCAGAGGCCGGCGGCTCTCTGCCCTGTTGTCAGCACTTCTGCTGGGGTGGCTCCCTTGTCCAAGTTAATAAGCTTAGAGCCAGACTGCTGATCAGGATCCCTCAGCCCTGGTTCCCTTTTTCTTTGCTGCCACTCCACCATGGTCAAGCTCCATGAATCCCAGAGGGCTGCACCCCAGATCTGTATGCCCCTGGCACGGTGCTTAGTGAGATCCAGCAGCCTCTTGTATTCCTTAACCAGTGCCTCTTCCTGGTCAATTATAAAATCCAGATCGTCCAGCAGCCAGGTCTCCTCCAAGAGATCCAGCAGTTCCTCTTGGAGCCCAGAGATATCCTCCAGATCCTGGTCTGTCTCGCTCCAAAACTGTGGGTCCTCTGTCCTTTTTGTAAACAGCAATCCAGGGCCACCGAAGCCAAAGCCCTCTGTGGGGTAGCCTTCCTCCAGCCATGGCTGCACCCGAAATCTTGTGTCATTCGTGGGGAGGACCTTTCCATTTTCCTGCTCCTGTTGCAGAGCCTCCCACCAAAGGTCTCGGAGGGCAAGATTCCTCCGTGCCAGAATGTTTTGTTCCGAACAAGGATCCTTTGTTCCGGTCAGCATCTTTTGTACTCTTCCTAGGAACTCTGCCTCCATATTTACCGGCTACTGTGGTACGTCTCCTCTGTCAGCAGGAACCTTGTAAAAGAAGCAGATCCCACCGCTACCAGCCAATGGGACGGATACCATGGCTACCCCAACTGGGTAGCTCTGCCAAACGGGTCCTGCTTCCTCCCTGCCGGCTGCAGCTATGTAGCTGGCAAGTGACCACAGCCTGTAGCTACCCCTGATGCCCGACAGCATCAGTACCCTGGGTCCCACCCTGTGGCAGACTCCAGCTACCCAGACTGGGTAGCTCTGCCTGATGATCCTTTCTCTGCCTGGAACAGGCTGCTATGTAGCCCAGGAAAGTGATTTTAGCTGGAGCCAACCCAAATAACTAGACAGACTAGCATTCAGGTTAAACAAGAACTCACTTTATTGTAAAACATACATTCCTTTTATACACACAGCTCATCTTGATAACACCCTGGACAATCCCACTATTTTCCCTGCCATTCCTGCCCCTTCAGACTGACCGGCGCCTCCATAGGAGCCACAGTCCCACATAATCTCAATACCTAGGGGTGGCGGTTTTGGGGCGCTCCCGGTGGAGCGGCGGCACTTCCAGGGTGTCATTTTTAAGCTCTCGGTCCCCAGACAGTCCAAAAATCAGCATGATTCGTTACTGGGGACCGGAGTTATAGTCCGTTGAAGTTATGGGGTTAGGGGTGTCCAAAACCCCCGGTTCCCAAAGGAGCTCCTCTTCTGTAATTTCCCCACCTCTTGTCCTCCCTAGGGGCTACTAATCCCCAAAAGAGTGGAGCTCTGGGGCACATGGTTGCTGGAGCGACCAGGGGTAAAGTTAGCGGGTGTCCTGCTGTCCTGTGGCCGACCAGGAGTTCCAGGAGCCTGGACAGCCTGAGAGGGGTTAGGCATTTATATTTGTCCTATAAGCAAACGTACAATCCACCACACCTGAGACAGGCCCCGATACGTTTAAAGCAACTAGAAAGGGCAGAAGAGAGAGTTTATCACCCAACACCATCACCACTAGCATAAAAAAAAAGGTCATAAGCAAACGTGGAGGCAGAGGGAGAGCCAAGTCATCCAAAAAGGCGAAATTTAAACGAATGAAAGGGAATATTTACAATCTATCAGATCATGTCCTCACAAATGAAGAAATTTGTGTTTTAAATAGAGGTCTATCGTTTTGTCCCTCAAATAATCATGATCTATTTGAGCTCTTTGTAGATCTCAACAAATTTGTACGCAAATTATCCATTCAACGCTATTTTTGTGAGAAAAAGCTTAAAGGCTCAGACAAACAACCCATCCTTACAAATGAGATGGTTGAACGCCCCCAGTCTGATATCATTTATTATGACCCTGATGACCTTTGTGAAGATTTATTTGAAAATTATGTTCACTCTGATTTAATTTCCAAATCTAATTTTAATCCAATAAACAAGGGAACTAACATAGAACTTTTTCAGAATTTAGTCCTAGATGAGTTTGAAAAAATGCCCAGAGGAGAGGTTAAACATTCCAATTTAAATAGTTATGAAGTTAAAGCACTGTCAAGATTGGCATCTAATAAAAACCTGGCCATTAGGCAAGCTGACAAAGGGGGAGGAATTGTCCTGCAAAATATGGTTGATTATATAAAAGAAGCTGACAGGTTGCTCCTTGATACAGATTATTACAAATTACTTACATTTAACCCCACGAAGAAATATCTTGCCAATCTAATAAAATTAGTTGATACAGGGTGGTTGGAAGGGATACTTACGAAAAAAGAAAGAGATTATTTGATTCCATATACACCAAATTTAGCATATTACTATCATCTCCCCAAGATCCACAAAAATTTGGTGGATCCACCGGGGAGACCGATTATTTCAGGAATTGGTAATTTGACATGCTATCTATCTGAATATGTCGACCAGTTCCTGAAGAAATCAGTAGTTATGTTACCATCTTATTTGAAAGATACCCCTGATCTTATATATAAAATTTCCGATATTAATAAAATGGGGAGAGAATTGCTATGGTTGACATGTGACGTTTCAGCGTTATACTCAAATATAGCACACCACTTGGGTGTTAAGACAAGTGAGCATTATCTCAGAAAAGATATTTATCTACCTGAGAAGCAAAGAGAATTCTTGCTTAAGTGCATTGATTTTGTTCTTAAGAACAATTACTTTGTATATCAAGAAAGATTCTTCCTGCAAACCAAAGGAACGGCCATGGGGACCAGATTCGCCCAGAGTTTTGCTAATCTGTTCATGGGTATGTTTGAGGCTAATTATATATATCCATCAGAATTTAGGGCGAATCTGGTCTTCTATGGCCGTTTTATAGATGACCTGTTATTCATATGGGAGGGCACAGAAGCAGAGGCGCAACGCTTTGTCAATAGTCTTAATGATAATGACATGGGCATTAGTTTCACCGCCAAAATGGACCCTGTGAGTATAGAATTTTTAGATCTAGTATTAGAATGGGATAAAGAAGGGAAAATAACCACTAAAACCTTCTTCAAGTCAGTTGATGCCAACAGTTATCTTAATTATAGGAGCAACCACCATAAGCCCTGGAAGAACAATATTCCCTATAATCAGTTTTGCAGGTTACGAAGAAATTGCACCAATTTAGGTACATTTGATAGTCAAGCCGAAATACTTAAAAACAGATTTTTGGATAAGAAGTATCCTGACACCTTAGTGGAAGAAAGCTATCTGAAAGCTAGACAGAAGTGCAGAGAAGATTTCTTTGTTAAGTATACAAACAAAGAAATGAACCCACAGGATTCAAAAGCAGGGGCTGAATTAGTGAAGAAAAACAAAAGATCATCCAAGGAAGTACGCTTCATCACACAATATAACAATAATTATTACAAAATTAGAAACATTCTTAGCAAATATTGGCACATTTTAACAGGGGATCCCCTATTGAAAGAGAATATAGGATTTTCTCCCAATTGTACTTTTAGAAGAGTGCCAACTCTGAAAAGTAAACTTGCACCTATCAAAATTGTAATGAAGAAATATTGCCCAAGGGAAAATAGACAGAACATCACTAGGAATGCAACCATTAGTAAGCAGATAGGTAAACCAGGTTTTTTTAAATGCAGTCGTCCCAATTGTGGACTTTGTACATTTACAAATGACAAAAGAATTGACATCTTTACATCTTTTGTAACCAAAGAAAAATTTCACATTACCAATCACTTCACTTGTGACTCCTCATTTGTGGTGTACATGCTGGAATGCATTTGTGGGGTCCAGTATGTAGGAAGGACCTCCAGACCCCTCAAAAAAAGATGGGGTGAACATAAGAGAAATATAGATAAAAATATTAAAAACCATAGTGTCCCAAGGCATGTTGCAGAATGCCACAGAGGAGATACCAACACTTTTAGTATTTTTCCCTTAGAGCTTATTGTCCCTAAGTGGGGCAGAAATAGATTTTTGCATTTGAGACAGAGGGAGACTTTTTGGATATGGAAACTCAAGACTATGTCTCCCGGTGGCTTAAATGCAAACATCGATATGGCTGCATTTAATTGATAATTAATAACAACATCCAGTTTCCCCAACATTGAGTATATGAAACCCAGTATAGTTTAATTTAGTATAACATCCAGCACTTATGATCTAATAGGTTGGATCCATATATCATATAACCATAGATCACCACATACAGGTCATGAGTGGGACCTTTTCTGTTAGTACATCATGTGGCACATTATAGCATTTGTAAAACATATCAATAAGCTATAGGCCACTTGCATCACTAATCAGTAGGAACTGATTGCCCTATAACCCTAGGTAGTGACATGTTCTTTTATTATTATTTTTTTAATATTATTATTTTTATATCATATACATTATGTATATATCCAGATCATATATCTTATATATATGTTTTATATGTTTGTTATATTTTTATATCTATTCTATCAGTTTCACAAATGGAATCCGGTGGGCATGCATATATTTTATATGTATTTGAGGACTGTTAGACATCTGTACCTCTATAAGTATAAACAGTACACTGGAGCATTTGATAGGAGGAGTATATCCCCCTTCTATACTTACACCCCGTATCCAGTAAGGCATTATATCGGTACGCAATTGCGACTGATTGTCTTACTCAATTTTTGAATGTCATTTTCCACTTTGTGAATGTCATTTTTACGAGTTTAATTTTCAATAATATAATTTATCATTTATATTTTATTCTGTTTTATTATTCATTTGATTTAATATTTACAATTAAAATTTTGTTCTGCAATTGGCTATATATTTACAATATTAATTTTCAGATAATGGAGTCATTATTATTCATAATGTTTTAGGCAGTATTTTAGGAATATGTTTTTGAGTATGTATTTTATTTGTTTTTAATTGTAAATTAATATTGAGCCCATATGCTGAGGTTGTATATGTAATGTACATATTACGTTCCATGCGTGAATATGTATCCGGACTTAGACCCATTGCAAAATTGCCCATCTAGATTATTAATAAATCACGAATCCCTTATATGGGATAAGTGGGACACGAAAGTCTTGTTTTACTTTAGGCGTGACTTATAATCATTGAAAGCAGTGACACGCCACCCATATTCACACACACACACCCATATTGGTTCCTCTAATGACAAAGGCTAGGTCCGGACACACCACCACACATGCGCACTGGGCAATAGTAGACGCAGAGAAATCGGCAATATAAGTTCGTGGTTTTACTAATGTCAATATACACCTGATGAAACGGTAATTCAAGACCGAGAAACGTTGTGGTATAAAATAAAGTGAAGTTTTATAAGACGTTGGATCCACGAACTTTATTTTAACAAATTTCAGTAGTTTAAATTTTAGCAGTTGTCTTTTCATATATTTTGGAGTGTGCGGTTCACGGTGCCATACGGTCTACACTGCACTTAAAGAGCCTACCTGGTTAGGCAACCTCCAACTAAAGATTGAAGCCTGATAAAGCAGATTGTAACTGGGAGAGCAAGTTATCCGGCATTCTTCTGAATACCCCAAAGAACGGGTCAATACGGACGGTAGTGGGAGTTAGCTGGACGACTCATAAAGTTCCAGAAGGCGTTTGTGACACTTCTCAAGTGTCAGGGAGCTTGTAAGTACCAGTTTTTCATGCGCATCTGAAGCTTGTTTGTATCCATTGATCGTACACTATGGTGGCGCCTTCTTTCTCATTCTATATTTCCACAACCAAGATGTAACTAGCTTCAGATGGCAAGCTATAGAGCAAATACCTAAAAAAACAAGAGGTGGTGATAGGCTGTTCAATCTGTGCAGACAAGAAACCTACTGGATTTTCAAGCTTAATTGCTTGATACCAGTAGGTTTCAACTCTGAATATGATATTAGTAACTATTGGCATATATAATGATCATTTGGCTTATTAGTAGGATTCTCTAGTGTTCATATATAGCTCAATGTTGCGAATGGTGTAATGTGTCTCTTTAACTCTGTATAAAAGCAACTGGTAGAGAACACTTCTTTTTGCATAAGTACACACTTCCTCTTTTTCTTCCTCCCTCTTTCTTTAGAAATAGATTTCTTTCTCTTTGTTCTAGCATATTACTTTCATATAAATGTCTAAATATGTCATCTTTGAACAGTAATGACTACTGAGCCATTGCATAGTTGTTTTTAACCAATCATATTGCATTGTTCCCTTTATAAGGTACAAACAGGTGTACCAATTTGTGCCTATGATTACGGTCCTGTGGACCGAAGCCGGTCAGACCTTTTTTCTGACTCTGTAATGAGGATTAATTTCCAATACTCTGATCTTTTAATTTACTACTAATAAAGCATGAAGCGTTTTTATGACTGATTCAACTTTTGCTTCTTTGATTATAAACCCCTATATGGAAAAAAATAAGGAGTAAAATAGGAGTTCCATATATTGTACCAGCAACTTAGCTTATGCCGGTTCTCATAAGTGCAGTCAGACATCCAGTTTTTGTGAGGTTGGTGGGTGAGAGTTCAAATTTAGCTAATTAAGTGGTTATCCAGTAGATGAAGAGCTCTACTATATGACTGCCTCTGAAGGATCTGTAATCTGTGTTGTCAAACCTCTTAAGGTGCAGCGTTTCCATGAGTGAACCCGGCTCTTCCAATGTGGGCTAGCAAATCGTAGATGGGTCTTCAGTGCGGGCATGGAGGGTCTTTCCCAGCTGCCCAAGAGTAATTACTAATGATATCCTAGGTACATATAATCTTGCTGCCTTGAGGTCTTTCTTGGTGGTTCCACTTCTTGCTGTCATTTTCTTTTCCCTTCTTTGTTCCTGCCTTGTGTCCGTGGGGGGCGAGCTTTGCCGGGGGGCTATGGGTACGTTATTATTGTATGTTAAGATTTATGTTGATTCTGGATTTATGTGTTATGTTATAATGTTGTTTTGTTATATATAAGAAAATGTGAGTCCAGGTCTCTACATGGTGATGTGTTAGATGTGTCTAGACAAAGAATCTAACAATTTGTTGTTATTTGTACCTTTTCAATGGTCTTTACTTGAGTAATATCATTAAGTTGAACTAATTTAAGTCTTATGCCGTGTATGTACTGGATTCTAACTATAAATAAAGTTATTAAAAAAAAAACCAGACCCCTTCCCGCAAGTGCTAAGGGTAGGCTCATCAACTGCTGTGGACAACGCAGGTCTCCGTGTATCTGATCTGCCAACATCAAGCTGCGGAGGCCTCCGCAGCGTCACTTCGCTTGTAGAACTGACAAAGCCAGCTCCAACCATTGATACGGCTTCCCATTCCAAGCTATCTGCCTGCTCTGTTAGCTCGTCGCCAAACAGCGCTCTTAGCACTGCTATGTTTGTGCTTGGGGGAATACTTTACTTTTTTAATAGAAGTTTAATGTCATATTATGCAAAACTTTATAATTATACATTTTGTCTGTAAAATTCTATATTTTTTGCAATCATTTTTGAATGTGTATCCAGGCTGTTATAGCAACCTTGACATTTCTGTCTTATTAATAAAGCTTCAAAAATATGGTTCTCAGTATAAGACATATATTTTAATTTTTAATCAATAAATATATTAAATATATTAACTTGATTATTTTTTAAGAAAAAAATGGACTTGGAAACAAAGCCTAAATGTCATGTCAATGCCACATATATGTATGTGTGTGTGTGTGTGTGTATGTATGTATGTGTATATATATATATATATATATATATATATATATTTATTGTGTGTGTGTATATATATATATATATATATAATTTTTTTTATGTGTGTGTATATATATATATATATATATGTATATATATGTGTGTGTGTATATTTTTTGTGTATATGTATGTGTGTATGTGTATATATGTATATATATTGTGTGTATGTGTGTATATATATATATATATATATATATATATATATATATACATATATAAAACAAAGGTGCAAGGGAAGCACAATATATATTGTGTATGTATGGATTTTTTTAGTTCTCTCCAGCAGTTTTTAGTGTTAGCCATAATCTACATTTCAAAATATACAGGCATATTTATTTACCTTTTAGCATCCAAATTTTAATTTCAAAGTATATAAATAAGTATCTGCAGTATATGCATAGCCTAGATAGAAAGAAAAAAAAGGATTTCTTCATGGGAACAAAATAAAGTCAGATTTATTGTCTTTAATCCTGCACTCCCTTCATCATATGATAGTGGCCTCTCTTAAAGTAAACCAGAGGATCCAGAGGCACATAATTTGAATATTTGTGAAACTGAGGTCATCGCTGGGTTAATATGCATAGTGTTGTTATGGATATTGCCCCATTAGGGAAATTCTAATAATAGACTCTGTGCTGTGAACTGACAAACTGAGACGGAGAGTGGAAATCTTTGTGTATTACCGCAACATAAACATTATCTGAACAATCATCTGAATAATACTGGGTGGGGGGGGGGGGGTATTTTCATTTTGTTTTCCCTTTCAAATAACTAAATAGACAGATTTATCGGATACTGTGGTGAAGAACCAAATCCCTGGATTATCAAGCTAATACTGATCTATATTGTAGGGTAAGTAGCTTTTATTATTTTTTAGTATTGTTCATTTAAGCCCCAGTGTAGCAACATAGTGATCTATTTAAATTCTTTACAGCTATACAAAATAATATAACTTGTGAAATGTATTGTGTTATAATAATAACCTACAATATGTGTGAAATGCTTCATTTGCTTTATAAAATGTAAAGAATAGTAATGCATCGTGTTCTTTCTAATGAATTCAGCTTGATGCATTATGTGTTCGATTTTAAATTGCCCCTACATTTACACAGTTTGAATGCTTAGAAAGCTTTTCAATAGGACCTGGATTACTGAGGAATGTCACTGAAGCATGCACTTACTATTGAAATGGTTAAATATTTACCTATGTCATGTATAGAAGGGGTTTGCTATGTCGTGTGTTACAGGAAGATTATTTTCTGGAGTGCTGACTCGTTGCTTATTAGCATAACATAAAGCCCAGGGTCAGGGGTGCTCCTGTGATTATTATCTACTACCCCTGCCAAGATTGTATAATGCCGGTGTCTGGGCTATGGAGAGATTTTATGAAAGTCTCTCACTGCATATAGTTGCATTACTTTCTAGTAAAGCACTTGATCTTACTCTACCCCCTAACATTTGTTTTGTTAAGGAATTGTTTATTTTAGCAAAGAATTATGCATTTTTATTTTGATTGCAATAATTTCCAAAGCAGACGCTGATGTGAAATTGTTAGACACCACTGATTTTAAAGGAACATTTAAGTCCAAAATTAAAATGTTAGATGCTTTTTATTATTGCACTGCTGCTTACATTTAACTATGTGCTTAAGCCCTGCACATAATTTATACTGTAGTCAACTCCAAAGCAGCAATGCACTACTGGCACCTAGTTGAACACATTGGGCGAGCCAATAACGAGGCAAATGTGTGTACCCACCAATCAGCAGCTAGCTCCCAGTAGTGCATTGTTGCTACTGAGCCTTACCTAGGTTTGCATTTCAACAACGAATACCTAGAGAACAAAGTAAATTTGATTATAAAAGTAAATGGAAAAGCCTCTTAAAATGGCATGTTCTATCTTAACAATGAAAGTTCCGTTCTGTCTGACCCTTTAATTATATAATCATGCTGTATTTGCATGTTGTCTTTGCACATTAATTGTTGCAACATAATTTAGTACAGTATCAGTTTAATTTAAACTTTTTTATATTTATTAATTCTATTTATACTTTAGATTACTAAATGTAGCGCTTTATGCATGTGTTAGAATAGTTTCCCAGACTTTGAACACAATCCTGGTGTTTTTTTAAAGGGACATGAAATTATTTTTCTTTTTTGATTCATATAGATCATACATATTTGAACAAGTTTCTAATTTACTGTACTTCGATTTATTAATTTCTCTTGTTAAGTGTAGTCAGTCCACGGGTCATCCATTACTTATGGGATTATATCTCTTCCCCAACAGGAAGTTGCAAGAGGATCACCCAAGCAGAGCTGCTATATAGCTCCTCCCCACACATGTCATACCCAGTCATTCTCTTGCAACCTAACTAAAGATAGGTCGTTGTGAGAGGTCTGATGTTTTTAAACTTAGTTTGTTTCTTCAATCAAAAGTTTGTTATTTTAAATGGCACCGGAGTGTGCTGTTTGTTCTCAGGCAGCATTAGAAGAAGAATCTGCCTGCGTTTTCTATGATCTTAGCAGACGTAACTAAGATCCACTGGCTATTCTCATACATTCTGAGGAGTGAGGTAACTTCAGAAAAGGGGAATAGCATGCAGGGCCCCCCTGCAAACGAGGTATGTGCAGTAAATTATTTTTCTAAGGAATGGAATTGACTGAGAAAATACTGCTAATTCCAATGTAATGTAAGTTCAGCCTTAAATGCAGTGGTAGCGACTGGTATTAGGCTGATGAGTGTGTGTACACTGAAGTATTTTTCTATGGAATGGAATTTGACTCAGAAAATACTGTTAATACTGAAGTAATGTATGAGCCTTCACTGCAGTAAATGCGACTGATAGCAGGCTTATTAATAACACTTCATAGCTTTTAAAATATATGTTCAAAACATTTACTAGCATGTTAATCGTTTTTGTGAGGTACTTGGTGATAAAACTTATTGGGGCATGATTTTTACCACATGGCTATCTTTGTTTTCTACATAGAAACAGTTCACTGAACTTCCCCACTGTTGTAATATGAGTGGGAGGGGCCTATTTTAGCGCTTTTTTGCGCAGTAAAATTTCAGTCACAATCTTCCTACTTCATCCTCCATGATCCAGGACGTCTCTAGAGAGCTCAGGGGTCTTCAAAATTCGTTTTGAGGGAGGTAATCAGTCACAGCAGACCTGTGACAGTGTGTTTGACTGTGATAAAAACGTTAATTATATAATTGTTATCCGTTTTTGGGTATTAAGGGGTTAATCATCCATTTGCAAGTGGGTGCAATGCTCTGCTAACTTAATACATTTACTGTAAAAATTTGGTTGCTATAACTAATTTGGTTCATTGTTATTTCAACTGTGACAGCTTTTTGTGCTTCTTAAAGGCGCAGTAGCGTTTTTTATATTGCTTGTAAATTTATTGAAAGTTTTTTCCAAGCTTGCTAGTCTCATTGCTAGTCTGTTTAAACATGTCTGACTCAAATGAATCTCTTTGTTCACTATGTTTAAAGGCCAATGTGGAGCCCAATAGAAATTTGTGTACTAATTGCATTGATGTCACTTTAAATAAAAGTCAATCTTTACATGTAAAGAAATTATCACCAGACAACGAGGGGGAAGTTATGCCGACTAACTCTCCTCACGTGTCAGTACCTTCGCCTCCCACTCAGGAGGTGTGTGATATTGTGGCGCCAACAGGGAGGCCCATACAAATCACTTTGCAAGACATGGCTACTGTTATGACAGAAGTATTATCTAAATTGCCAGAATTAAGAGGCAAGCGCGATTGCTCTGGGTTAAGGACAGAGCGCGCTGATGATGGGAGAGCCATGTCCGATACTGCGTCACAATTTGCAGAACATGAGGACGGAGAGCTTCATTCTGTGGGTGACGGATCTGATCCAGGAAGACTGGATTCAGAGATTTCTAATTTTAAATTTAAGCTTGAGAACCTCCGCGTATTGCTAGGGGAGGTATTAGCGGCTCTGAATGATTGTAACATGGTTGCAATTCCAGAGAAATTATGTAGGCTGGATAAATACTATGCGGTACCGGTGTGTACTGACGTTTTTCCTATACCTAAGAGGCTTACAGAAATTATTAGCAAGGAGTGGGATAGACCCGGTGTGCCTTTCCCCCCCCCCTCCTATATTTAGGAAAATGTTTCCAATAGACGCCACCACACGGGACTTATGGCAGACGGTCCCTAAGGTGGAGGGAGCAGTTTCTACTTTGGCTAAGCGTACCACTATCCCGGTGGAGGATAGTTGTGCCTTTTCAGATCCAATGGATAAAAAATTAGAGGGTTACCTTAAGAAAATGTTTGTTCAACAAGGTTTTATCTTACAGCCCCTTGCATGCATTGCGCCTGTCACTGCTGCGGCGGCATTCTGGTTTGAGTCTCTGGAGGAGGCCATTCGCACAGCTCCATTGGATGAAATTATGAACAAGCTTAAAGCACTTAAGCTAGCTAACGCATTTGTTTCTGATGCCGTCATACATTTAACCAAACTTACGGCTAAGAACTCCGCATTCGCCATCCAAGCGCGCAGAGCGCTGTGGCTTAAATCCTGGTCAGCTGATGTGACTTCTAAATCTAAATTGCTTAATATTCCTTTCAAAGGGCAGACCTTATTCGGGCCCGGCTTGAAAGAAATTATCGCTGACATTACGGGAGGTAAGGGCCATGCTCTGCCTCAGGACAGGGCCAAATCAAAGGCCAAACAGTCTAATTTTCGTGCCTTTCGTAACTTCAAGGCAGGAGCAGCATCAACTTCTTCCGCTCCAAAACAGGAAGGAGCTGTTGCTCGTTACAGACAGGGCTGGAAAGCTAACCAGTCCTGGAACAAGGGCAAGCAGGCCAGAAAACCTGCTGCTGCCCCTAAGACAGCATGAAGAGAGGGCCCCCTATCCGGAAACGGATCTAGTGGGGGCAGACTTTCTCTCTTTGCCCAGGCTTGGGCAAGAGATGTCCAGGATCCCTGGGCGTTGGAGATCATATCTCAGGGATATCTTCTGGACTTCAAAGCTTCTCCTCCACAAGGGAGATTTCATCTTTCAAGGTTATCAGCAAACCAAATAAAGAAAGAGGCGTTTCTACGCTGTGTACAAGACCTCTTACTAATGGGGGTGATCCACCCAGTTCCGCGGACGGAACACGGGCAAGGATTCTATTCAAATCTATTTGTGGTTCCCAAGAAAGAGGGAACCTTCAGACCAATCTTGGACTTAAAGATCCTAAACAAATTCCTAAGAGTTCCATCATTCAAAATGGAAACTATTCGAACCATCCTACCCATGATCCAAGAGGGTCAGTTCATGACCACAGTGGACTTAAAGGATGCCTACCTTCACATACCGATTCACAAGGATCATTACCGGTACTTAAGATTTGCCTTCCTAGACAGGCATTACCAGTTTGTAGCTCTTCCCTTCGGGTTGGCTACGGCCCCAAGAATCTTTACAAAGGTTCTGGGCTCACTTCTGGCGGTACTAAGACCGCGAGGCATAGCAGTGGCTCCGTACCTAGACGACATTCTGATACAAGCGTCAAGTTTTCAAACTGCCAAGTCTCATACAGAGATAGTTCTGGCATTTCTGAGGTTGCATGGGTGGAAGGTGAACGTGGAAAAGAGTTCTCTATTGCCACTTACAAGGGTTCCCTTCCTAGGGACTCTTATAGATTATTCTAAATGCTTGCCGTGCCCTTCATTCCATTCCACACCCGTCAGTGGCTCAGTGCATGGAGGTAGTCGGCTTAATGGTAGCGGCAATGGACATAGTACCATTTGCGCGCCTGCATCTCAGACCGCTGCAATTGTGCATGCTAAGTCAGTGGAATGGGGATTACTCAGATTTGTCCCCTCTGCTAAATCTGGATCAAGAGACCAGAGTTTCTCTTCTATGGTGGCTTTCTCGGCCCCATCTGTCCAAAGGGATGACCTTTCGCAGGCCAGATTGGACGATTGTAACAACAGATGCCAGCCTTCTAGGTTGGGGCACAGTCTGGAATTCCCTGAAGGCTCAGGGATCATGGACTCAGGAGGAGAAACTCCTCCCAATAAATATTCTGGAGTTAAGAGCAATATTCAATGCTCTTCTAGCTTGGCCTCAGTTAGCAACTCTGAGGTTCATCAGATTTCAGTCAGACAACATCACGACTGTGGCTTACATCAACCATCAAGGGGGAACCAGGAGTTCCCTAGCAATGTTGGAAGTCTCAAAGATAATTCGCTGGGCAGAGTCTCACTCTTGCCACCTGTCAGCGATCTACATCCCAGGCGTGGAGAACTGGGAGGCGGATTTTCTAAGTCGCCAGACTTTTAATCCGGGGGAGTGGGAACTTCATCCGGAGGTCTTCGCTCAACTGATTCATCGTTGGGGCAAACTAGATCTGGATCTCATGGCGTCTCGCCAGAACGCCAAGCTTCCTTGTTACGGATCCAGGTCCAGGGACCCGGGAGCGGTGCTGATAGATGCTCTGACAGCACATTGGGTCTTCAACATGGCTTATGTGTTTCCACCATTTCCGATGCTTCCTCGATTGATTGCCAAGATCAAACAGGAGAGAGCATCAGTGATTCTGATAGCGCCTGCGTGGCCAGGCAGGACCTGGTATGCAGACCTAGTGGACATGTCGTCCTGTCCACCATGGTCCCTGCCTCTGAGGCAGGACCTTCTAATTCAGGGTCCTTTCAACTATCCAAATCTAATTTCTCTGAGGCTGACTGCATGGAGATTGAACGCTTGATTTTATCAAAGCGTGGCTTCTCGGAGTCGGTTATTGATACCTTAATACAGGCTAGGAAACCTGTTGCCAGAAGAATTTACCATAAGATATGGCGTAAATATTTATATTGGTGCGAATCCAAGAGTTACTCATGGAGTAAGGTTAGGATTCCTAGGATATTGTCTTTTCTACAAGAGGGTTTAGAAAAGGGCTTATCTGCTAGTTCGTTAAAGGGACAGATTTCTGCTCTGTCTATTCTTCTGCACAAACGTCTGGCAGAAGTTCCAGACGTTCAGGCTTTTTGTCAGGCTTTGGCTAGGATTAAGCCTGTGTTTAAGACTGTTGCTCCGCCGTGGAGCTTAAACTTAGTTCTTAACGTTCTGCAAGGCGTTCCGTTTGAACCCCTTCATTCCGTTGATATCAAGCTGTTATCTTGGAAAGTTCTGTTTTTGATGGCTATTTCCTCGCCTCGAAGAGTCTCTGAGTTATCCGCCTTGCATTGTGATTCTCCTTATCTGATTTTTCATTCAGACAAGTAGTTTTGCGTACTAAACCCGGGTTCTTACCTAAGGTAGTTTCTAACAGGAATATCATCATTGTGTCCTAACCCTTCTTCAAAGAAGGAACGACTTTTGCATAATCTGGACGTAGTCCGTGCCCTGAAGTTCTATTTGCAGGCAACTAAAGATTTTCGTCAAACTTCTTCCCTGTTTGTCGTTTACTCTGGACAGAGGAGAGGTCAAAAAGCTTTGGCTACCTCTCTCTCTTTTTGGCTTCGTAGCATAATACGTTTAGCCTATGAGACTGCTGGACAGCAGCCTCCTGAAAGGATTACAGCTCATTCTACTAGAGCTGTGGCTTCCACCTGGGCCTTTAAAAATGAGGCCTCTGTTGAACAGATTTGCAAGGCTGCAACTTGGTCTTCACTTCACACTTTTTCAAAATTTTACAAATTTGACACTTTTGCTTCTTCGGAGGCTGTTTTTGGGAGAAAGGTTCTACAGGCAGTGGTTCCTTCCGTTTAAAGTTCCTGCCTTGTCCCTCCCATCATCCGTGTACTTTTAGCTTTGGTATTGGTATCCCATAAGTAATGGATGACCCGTGGACTGACTACACTTAACAAGAGAAAACATAATTTATGCTTACCTGATAAATTTATTTCTCTTGTAGTGTAGTCAGTCCACGGCCCGCCCTGTCTTTTACGGCAGTTCTAAATTTTTAATTAGACTCCAGTCACCACTGCACCCTATGGTTTCTCCTTTCTCGTCTTGTTTCGGTCGAATGACTGGATATGACATGTGAGGGGAGGAGCTATATAGCAGCTCTGCTTGGGTGATCCTCTTGCAACTTCCTCTTGGGGAAGAGATATAATCCCATAAGTAATGGATGACCCGTGGACTGACTACACTACAAGAGAAATACATTTATCAGGTAAGCATAAATTATGTTTTTGCTTTATTCTCTTGGTATTCATTATTGAAAGAGCAGCAATTGGTAACCTAATGAAAAGAGGCATTTATATGCAGATACCAATCAGCTGCTAGCTCCAAGCTCCTGAGCCTACCTAGTTATGCTTTTCAACAAAAGATACCAAGAGAGCAAAGCAAATTAGATAATATATAAGTAAATTGAAAAGTTGCTTAAAATTGTATGCTCTTTCTGAGTAAAGAGTACTTCATTTTTTTTTTGTAACAAATAAAAAGATAGATTATGGAAAAATAATATTTTCCGACCAAAATAAGGGAAGTTTTGTGCCTTTTTTTTTTATTTAGAAAAATATAAAAAAATCACTTTAAAATCACTTATTAACAGCATTTTATTCATAAAACATAAATCACATATCACTGCAGACACATCAACATTAAAAACAAAAACATGAAAGATACCATAGTGCTAACATATCAATTGGTAATACAAAAAGAACCGGGGGGTTGTCTGGACCGCGGCCATGTTGAGCCACAAAACTTGGAAGCTCTGCATATATCTTGAATAATCTGCCGATTATCTATTCAATACTATGTGATCCTTCATAATAATTTCTAATATTTGCTAAAGGAGAGAAGATCCTGAGTTGGGTGATGTTACTTTTATTGTGACCTCATAAGCAGAAGATCCAATCCAGACCGTTTTGAGATTGAAGGCGGCGACCTTATATCACCACCAGGTAGAGCAGTAGTAATCTGCTGTGTCTAGAGTACTATGCAATTTTGGCAGAACTCCCATATACTAGGAGTGAGTGAAGTGCTGACCTACAAAGGACTTTGAGAATATAGGGCTATATTATTCCACAATGGAGTCTAGTACCATTGCCTTATTAGAATTGATAACTTGCAAGATGGAGAGTCACTTTATTTCACTTATAAGGCTCATGAAAACGGAGCGGGGTAGTATTTCTGAAGAGGAAATGACCAGCTGGTGCACTCAGACTTCTACGCATCTACAAGACACAGAGAATGAGGGGTATGCATGGTGTTTTGCTGACGATCCAGATGGGACTGATACAACGGACATGCTGCTGAAGGATGTCGAGAGGAACCTGCTAAAGACTGCACTATTAGAGAACCCGCTAATTAGACATGCGCGTTTTGTTCTGAATCGAAATTCGGACACATTTGTCAAATTCGGAGCTTTGGATCGATTCGTATTTCCAAATTACCCTAGCAACGAAACTAAACTAAATTGAATGCATTTGTGACTAATAAATTGGAATTAGTTTGGATTTATTCGTTACATTCGAATGGCCATGGACTAATCACAATTACACAAGTATTGTACAGTATATTAGGTTATATCATTCTGCTAGCTCTGTGCAGGGCACATTATGTAGCTGGTAACTGTGAGGTTGGTACTTAGATGGGATGTGCTGTGTATTACACTAGTATTATGTACTGTATGTTAGGCTAGCTCTGTGCATATTGTGTAGCTGGTACCTGTGAGGTTGGTACTTATGTTAAAGTGAAAGTAAACCCTAGCGTTGTTTAAATGCTAGGATTTACTATTGAAACAAATAAAGGGCACTTTCATTCATGAAGTATAAGATACTTCATGTAGAAAGCTCCTTTATTTGATTCAATCGATCGCCGTTTTTAGCTGCTACAGCAGCCCACGGGTAAAAAATATTTTGGCTAAGAGGTGACGTTTTCACCTCTTAGCTAATAGCAGTGCGGTAAATCCGGCTTGGAGCCCATGGGAGCCGGATTTACCGCACTGCTATTGGCTAAGAGGTGAAAACGTCACCTCTTAGCCAAAAATTTTTTTAGCCGTGCTCTGCTGTAGGAGCTAAGAGCGGCAAGTGATTGAATCAAATAAAGGAGCTTTCATCATGAAGTATCTTATACTTCATGAATGAAAGTGCCCTTTATTTGTTTCAATAGTAAATCCTAGCGTTTGTACAACGCTAGGATTTACTTTCACTTTAATTCAGATGGGTTACACCTAATATACAGTACATAATACTAGTCTAATACACAGCACATCCCACCTGACACATACCGAACTTCCGAATTCCGAATTCCTATTGGCTGAAATATTTTAAATTGGCCAATTGGATGAGAGCTACTGAAATCTTATTGGCTGATTTGAACAGCCAATAGGATTTCAGTAGCTCTAATCCTATTGGCTGATTTCAAAATTTCAGCCACTAGGAATGCATGGTACCCCAAATTGATTGCGGTACCTTGCATTCAATCTTTAGTTTACGACGGACATCGGATGAAGAGGAGCCTCCATGCTGCTGAGCAACGTTGCCGCCGCCGCAGACCGCCATTGTTGATGACCGCTGCCGTTGAGTATCCAGGCATCGGGAACACAGCTTCGCACCTCCGCTCCACACCGCCTTCACTCCGGATGAAGATAGAAGATGATGGAGCTGCCTGGAAGAAAACCTTCTCCGCCGGACTTCAGGAACAGTGAGTACCTATTTGGGTCTTAGGTTTAGGCTATTTTATTTAAATTTTTGGGGTGGTTTTTTTTTTAGATTACGTTTTTTTGGGCTAGAAAAAGAGCCGATTGCCTTTTTAAGGGCAGTAAAAGAGCTGAATGCCCTTTTAAGGGCAATGCCTATACAAATGCCCCTTTAGGGGCAACGGGTAGTTTAGTTTTTTTTTAGTGTTAGGTTTTTTTATTTTGGGGGATTTGGTGGGTGGGGGTTTTTTACTGTTAGGGGGGCTTAGTAATTTTTAGAGGTAAAAGAGCTGTTTAACTTAAGGCAATGCCCTACAAACAGCCCTTTTAAGGGCTGTTGGTAGTTTAGTAATTAGATTAGGGGGTGTTTTTATTTTTGGGGGAATTTTTTATTTTTATAGAGGTATTATTTAAGGTTTAATTTTTTATTTTTTTTTGGATAGATTTGTTTTTTTTCTGTCATTTTACTTGGGGGTTTGTATTTTTTCAACACAGACTGCCCTCTGGGCAGGCTTATAGTCTAGTGTTTTATAAAGAGATTTACATCCATTTGTGAATTAAGACCATAAGGGATCCTTGTTTTTGATGGAAAATCCAATATATATTTCTTTCATCTAACTTTGTTTCCCTATTGCCACCTCGCAATAAAATAAAGCCCCTGAACTTTGAGTAATGAACTATCTGAATTATGTTGAGTATGAAAATTCTTGGCAATATGGGTTTTCGAGTCATGATCTTCAATGGCCCAGACGTGCTCCAAGAACCTATCTCTGAGGGCCTTGTTAGTTCTACCTGTGTTTTGTTTGTTACACCCCATACAAGTAAACAATTATACACACACCCACGTTACTAGTGTGCCAACGCAGAAGAAAGCTGCAGTCGGTTAATCGGCTTGTTCATCCTTTACCCTTGTATTCCCTTTCTATAGTTGGAAATTATTATGTTTTCATAATCAATCTTCTTTCTATATTTGATTGTTTAAGGGTCTGCACCACCTTAATATAATCAATTATTAAATATAGTGGCTATTCTAATATGTTCTTCATTTTATTTGGTGTTTCATTAATGGGTTCTGTGTAACTGCTTGGACTCCTGGTATTCTAATGATGCTTTTTATGACTTAAAAGGCTTCCAAGAGTTTGAGAAATTCTGTGTTAAAATAGTATAATTACACCTGAATTATAATGACATTTTACAGTTGATCTAGAAGAGTAATTCTTGTCTATGGTTTTAAGATACACTAATGTGTCACTGCATGGGGTGGTATAGCAGAGACAGTTTTTTAAAAGTTCAGTATATTTACATTTTGTTATAGTTTAGTCCAGGGTTCAACTAATATATTCCACTATACTGTGGTGTCTAAACAAGTTGGACCAGACATCTAGAGATTTGCTTGTTTTGTATTGAGGCTCCAGCCACACTCACAACCAAGTGTTAGGTGCACAGTGTGGGGGTTACCTTTGGTGCAGCATTACTCACTCCCACTTCCTTCTCATGCCTTGTGGTGTGCGCATGTGCATAAGACTTGTTGTGTCTGACTGGCTGCAAATATACTAAAGAATCTAAATACTTTACAAGCTTTCTCAGTTTTGGTTTGCTATTAATTTGTAATATACTGTAAGACTGCTTGGGGTATCTTTTAGTCTTTAAAAAGGAGTCATGAATATAGCAATGCTTTGCAATATTCATGACTCCTTTTCGAAACACTAAAATATACCCCAAGCAGTCTTACAGTGCGCACTTAAGATTAAGGCCTAGATTTAGAGTTTGGCGGTAGCCGTGAAAACCAGCATTAGAGGCTCCTAACGCTGGTTTTAGGCTACCGCCGGTATTTGGAGTCAGTCAAAAAAGGGTCTAACGCTCACTTTTCAGCCGCGACTTTTCCATACCGCAGATCCCCTTACGTAAATTGCGTATCCTATCTTTTCAATGGGATCTTTCTAACTCCGGTATTTAGAGTCATGGCTGAAGTGAGCGTTAGAAATCTAATGACAAAACTCCAGCCGCAGAAAAAAGTCAGTAGTTAAGAGCTTTTTGGGCTAACGCCGGTTCATAAAGCTCTTAACTACTGTGCTCTAAAGTACACTAACACCCATAAACTACCTATGTACCCCTAAACTGAGGTCCCCCCACATCGCCGCCACTCGATGAAATTTTTTTAACCCCGGGGGCGGAGTTTGCCACGCTACTGAGTGGTCACGACTTGAGAGAGCTCTGCAGACCTATCTTTGTTATTTTGAGTTAAACCCAATCTACTCATTTTATTTTTGATTCTTTATCTCCCTAACCCTTCTGGGATCGTCTTTTTCTTTTTATTAGGAGTGATTACCGCATTTAAAGAACTACTTTTCCTAATTGTTGATAGGATTCTCTGCTGCGCCACAACCCGTAACTACACTGATGTGAACTTCTGGTTCAGCGCTACCAGCCAGACACCGCGAGCTGAACTTCTCAGCGCTTGGACTGCAAACCCCTTAAGCTGTCTCCTTTATTGCCGCACAACAACCCGACCACAGCTGCACTCACAGCCTACCTCTACTACCCTGTAGGTAACACCGGGGGACAACACAGCTTCCTGGCCCTACCGGAGAGTGCTCTACTCCTTACTGCACATGTGACAACTCTGACTCACCCACCGGTAGTCGGCATAGCCACGGCCTGCACCTCTTAACCGGACTTCACCCCAGAGCTCCTTCACAGAGGAAGATTTTTAATTGTCTGTTCACCAGAACTTCCATCACGAACCTACTGCCTGGGACAGCTCTAGTGACAAACGGCACACAGACCTACAGGGTAAGCAGCCTCTACAGCACACCATAAGATATCAGGCATAACTTAAGCTACCCATATTATATTGACTAGACCACGAATATCTGAGTTACCTTACTCACATGCCATTCTCTGCAAACAAGGGGAGATCCTTCTTACCTGAGCCTGCTTTAGTAGGCCCCACTTGCTAGAAGCTCCACTGACACTCAGTCCTTTTTGTGGCAGCTCTTTATTATACAGCAAACAACCGGAGCACCTATGTAGCAATCCCTCCATATTAGTAGCTACCCTACATGCAATAGGGGTACCCATTTTTACTGTCTACCTCCCCTTCTCCCCACACCCTGCACTGATGTCACTGATGCTGACATCCCAATATACCTCTGAGATCAAGAATACTGAACCATATTAGCTGTAACCTGAGCTGTGATACCAGTCTTAGAGACTTACCTCATCTACCTACACTCAGCGCAGCCAACTCTAATAACCTGGACACACAGTTCTCCAGACAACCAACACTTCAACTCCCCCAGGTTTTTTTCTTATTACACAAAATTACTCCAACCTGCCTGGTACAACACCTCATCAATATCTCTCTTTACATCCTGAGTTTCTGCTGTTCAACTAACCACTGCAATACCTTTTCACCCTCTCTCACCTCCCTTTCCCGTCGGCCCACTGTGCCCACGGGTCATACCCCATAACTCCTTTTCCCCTACTCGCTCGGAAGAGAGCAATCCCTGGGTGAGAGAGACGTTATCTCTATTTGACATCAACTAGAATAATACTGGTTAGACCTAAGAGAGCCCGCAAAGTGAGCACAACTCAGAAGCTGTGAGAGACATTCCCCTAGTTACGACATAAATTTCTTCCTCCCTAGCCGCAACCCCATGCTGGGCTAGGCACCATTCTCAGGGGGGTGCCTGACAAATTCTCCTCGCTCTGCACCTCAACACCACGGTTGATCCTGTGATATCCTCAAGAAATTTTCTGATCTCTATAAACCATCATGAGTAAGATGGCGCACTCACAGAGGAAGAAACAGAAACACGGAGACATACCGAAACGGACACTGTCGGATCATTTCCCAAATAAGAACTCATTCGAACAAGATCTATCTGATGACGACTCAAGAGATTCAATTGCCTCAACTAAAGGGCCTTCTCGGTCTCTCTCCCATTCTGCAGAAAGAGTTTCTCATTCCTCCACGTCTATCCTTGAATCTATCAAGGATCTTTCCAACAAAATGGACTCCCATTACACATCCCTGAAGCAAGAACTTAAAGCCTCTGTTTCTGAACTGAAAAGAGATATCTCTCTGTTAGGGGAGAGAACAGAATCCCTAGAGAAAAAGCAAGAAGACCTGCATGTCGATCACTCTAACCTATTAAGCTATACCCAATCACTGGCAGAAATGATATCTGGATTGGAAACCAAATTAGCAGACCAGGAGGATAGATCACGTCGGAATAACCTCAGGATCAGAGGTTATCCCTGAAGAAATTACCCCTACAGATCTACCTAACCACCTCCAGGCCCTTTTCACAGAGCTTCTTGGCTCCGTTTCCACTCAGGAGAGTCTCATCGACAGAGCCCTCAGGCCAAGAAATGCCCCCATGGGGGCGGCGAGAGATGTTATTGTTCGGCTACATCATTTCACATTTAAAGAAAAAGTGCTCAGGGCTTCGTTCCAGAATAAGAATCTGAAAGAGCCATTTCAAGATATTCAGATTTTCCCAGACCTCTCAGCTCACACTCTATCTAGGAGAAGACTCTTTCACCAAGTCACCCAATGCCTCCGTAATAATAACATTAAATATAGATGGGGCTTCCCTGTTCGTTTGTTCTTTCAATTCAATGACTCCTCATACACCATCACAACGCTTGAACAAGGATTCCAGATCCTACAGTCCCTGAAACTTCTCCCGCCTGACAATCTGCCTCCTATTCTTCAGGAACACCCAAAGAAACTCAATGCCGCTGCCGCCTCCTGGCGACCTCCACACCAAGCTCTCAACTTTCAGTCTTCAAGAGAAGCCCCTTTGCCAACACCACCATCTAAAAGATTTCAGCTCTAGGAAGTCTGACCTTACATTCACTACTCTGCTTTTCTTTTTTACTGCTGAACCACACAAGGACCATAACCTTTTAACTACTCTCTCTTCCACAAGTGTATTAATGTTATGGTTTATTGTGTTTTTTTTTTTTTTGGTGGTTTTTTTTTTTTTCTCTACCTGTGACACCCCATAGGTGTCATCTCACTCCTCAGGACTTCCTACTACCGATACCTGAAGAAAGAAGGATGGGTAATGTAAAGTCTTCTTTTTATCACTAGAGACTATCTGCCTAGGTTTTTTTTAATTTAGGTGTCTCTCATATCCTTGTTTACAATGTTTATTTTTAGTTTGTTGATTTTTTCCAGTTTGCAATAATTCTAATTGAAATTCTGTTCACACACCTCGAAATGTTACTCAGCTTTGGAAATATGATTTTTCACAGACCAAATGCTTGCTAAGACCCTGTTAGCTCAAGCCCCTAGAACATACTTTTGGCTTCCTCTTCACTTTTACTATCCTACACCAGACAATCTGTTTATTTCACATGCCCTACCTCTAGCCTAACTGGGGTACTCCCCCTTTTTAACTGGAGAGGTAAATTTTATAAACACGTTTAAAAGACATTACCACAACCCATAACTGTTTGGCTAGCTCTGGTCATTATTTTACATGGAAGACACTGATAGGCAAATCATGGGGTCCTCTTTGTGTGTAGGAGTGTACTTATATTCCATCTTCAGAACCATTACATTCATCTCACCTAACCTCAGTTTTTTCTCTTCTTAAGCTCCTCACGAAGCCATTTAGGCTGATTCTCACAAGTCCACACACATATTTTCTTTCCTACTGGTTCTAAATATTAGAGTTGTCATACATATGGGACCAGTCCACATGAAGCAGAAATAATCATGTAAATTATCTTTAATCTAGGTACTATTCCATAAGTGTTTGCATCCACGGATCAGAAATACTGTGATCTGAGTAGATCGATCCCATTTGTAATGTCTTTGTATATACAGGTTATTTTTATACTCTGCAAGGTTTACTTGAAATGTTTGAAAAGTTATTTTTGTTTATACTGTTGCCTTTATTCAATGTATGTCGAATCACTCTATTGTCCTGTCCTTGACAATATCAGAGCCCTTTTTTTTTCTCATCTTTACTATCTCTCTTGACTTTGTCTTGACAGGTGAGACGAGGCCCACGTCCGGGCACCCCCCCCTCCCCGCAGTCTTACACTCCTTTCTAACTTCACCCCCCCTCACCTCAATTCTATTTATAATAGTTCCCCGGGAGACTCCACAACCCAGATTTACTGTGATAGTCACAATACCCCTTACTTTACAGATTCTACTCCTAACTTTACTCCTTCCCCTTCGCTCTTCCACCCTGACTAACTATTTCCCTATCCCCTTTTTCCCCTATACCTCCTCCTCCAGAGGTTTCTTCCCTTTTTTTTTTTTTTTTTCTTTCTCTTCTCTTTATTTTGTTTCCTTCTTCTCTTTCCCTAGGTCTGCACCTATATATATATACATACCACAATATCCTTTAACTAATAGTCCACATTCTAAGCAACTCTAACCCCCCACCACCCCTTCCTTATAACTCCCCATTACCCCCCAAATCTAAGCGGCTTTTGCCCGCTGCATCCCCCTCCCCTAACTCATTTAGTGGGCTTCACAAGTCCTTGACTAGTATACCTTTATCCTAATACTCTCATAGTCACTCTCTCCTTTTCTTTCCATTTTCTATTTTCTTATTTCTGTTTTGACAGTCTCTAGGGAACACTGACACATACCCACAATGTCAGAACTGAAGTTCTTGACCCTTAATGCCCAAGGTCTTAACTCTCCGACCAAACGCAGTCTTCTACTTCATATGTTATTACGCAACAAAATTGATGTAGCCTTTGTACAAGAGACTCATTGGCTTGCTAACACAAGCACCATATACTCATATAGAAAATTCCCCACTGTAATCACTGCTTCATTTCATTCCAAATTTAGAGGAGTTGCCACACTGATTAGTTCCTCGACCCAATACGAGCCCATTTATATTGAAAGAGACTCACAAGCTCGGTTTATTATTTTAATTTGCAAACTCAACTCCAAAATATTTACATTAGTAAATATCTACGCACCCAATTCAGGCCAAATTAGATTTCTTAGACGTCTGTTGGAGTCAGTATCGGCTGTGACCCAGGGAGAACTGGTTTGGGGAGGAGATTTTAATCTCATTTGGAACCCCCTGATAGACAGAACAGGCCCTCCGATCTCTACATCCGAGAGGTCATTACATCCTCTGTCTGCTTCATTCCAAGCCCTAATTAAACAGTATGATCTTTACGACGTGTGGAGAGCGGTTCATCCAAACACCCGAGAACATACTTTTTATTCAGCCCCTCATAAATCTCACACCCGAATTGATCTCTTCTTTCTGAGTGCACGCCTATTAGATTCAGTCTTAGACGCAACAATTTCGGTAATCTCGTGGTCAGATCACGACTCTTTGATACTCACTTTAGGTAGCCCTCCCTCACGCTCAGTAGGCATTACTTGGCATCTCAAAAACTTTCTGGTCACTACCCCACAGATTAAGGCGGAGACTCTAATGGTTATCGCTTCTTTCTTAAGCGAAAACCGTACTCCTCTCGTATCAGAAGAAATACTATGGGCTACCCTTAAAGCATACCTCAGAGGCTTTTTTATTGACAAGGCCTCTCAAATCCAGAAGGCACAAGGAGCTTCGCTCGCCTCTCTTAACTGCCAACTCAGGTCTTTAAAACTTGAACTATCTAACTCTTACTCTGCTCTCATTAACGCACAAATCTCAGAAATCACAAAACAGATAAAGATGTTGGAAGTTAATAAAACTCAGAACATGCTGGAGAGACTTAAACAAGTCTACTATCATAATAGCAATAAATCCTCCACATTGCTTGCCAGGAAACTCAGGAATCGAACAGCACAAGCTAAAATCATAACTATAAACACCAGCAGTGGACGCGCTACATCTCCGTCTGCTATAGGTGAGACCTTCCAACACTTTTATAGTCAATTATATAACCTTAACTCTTCAGACCCCTCGAGAGATCTCGACTCAGAAGGTATCCGTAGATATCTCGGCTCCCTAAATCTTCCCCAATTAGACCGTAAGGAATTTGCCGCCTTGATATCCCCTATCTCCCTTGATGAAGTCACTTTAGCCATACGGGATCTTCAAATTGCGAAGTCCCCGGGACCTGACGGCTACACAAGCCAATTCTATAAATCATACTCCCCTCAGATTTCTCCAATTCTCTGCAGAGTATTTAACGAAGTTGCCCGTAGTGGCAGCTTTAGGAAAGAATATCTTGAAGCTTCAATCACTACTATCTTGAAGCCAGGCAAGGACCCTCAGGAATGTGGGAGCTATCGGCCGATATCCTTACTCAATATTGACACTAAACTTTATGCAAAGATTCTTGCAAGCCGCCTCGCCCAGATCACCCCCTCCCTGGTGCACCCTGACCAGGTAGGTTTTATACCCCGTAGGGAAGGCCCTGACGCCACACGACGCGTTTTAGACATACTATTAGAAAGTGCAAGAGGGGATATTCCCACGTTAGCCCTGTCGCTTGACGCTGAGAAAGCCTTCGACAGGGTGAGGTGGGAGTACCTGTGGGAAACATTACAAGCCTTCGGGATCCCAGAGCAATTCCTTACAGCGATCCAAGCTCTTTACTCTAATCCAACTGCCAGTGTCAAGGGGATAGGATTTCAATCTAAAGGCTTTGACATAACAAATGGGACGAGGCAGGGATGCCCCCTCTCTCCACTCCTGTTCGCTTTCTCTATCGAACCACTTGCTCAGGCTATCAGATCAGACCCGGACATTTCTGGTTTTCCGATAGGTTCCCGAAAACATACTATCTCATTATATGCGGACGATGTGACACTACTACTTACAGACCTACATAAGTCACTCCCTGCCGTGTTTAAAATCATATCCAAGTTCAAAGCCCTAAGTTATTATAAACTAAATCTTTCTAAAACCGAGGCTCTACACGTTAACATCACCCCCCAAGATCTCCTTACTCTACAAGATAGATACCATTTCCAATGGTCCCCTCTTTCCATCAAACTGTTAGGTACTCACCTTGCTCCAAATGTCTCCACTATCATCACTAAGAACTTCACAGAACGAATCCCAGATTGGAAAAAGCTATTAGATTCCTGGGAATTTCGTGAAATCTCATGGACTGGCAGGATTGCAGCCATTAAAATGTATTTTATACCAAAGATAACTTATCTCTTTCGCTCTATTCCAATTAACATACTTCGGCCAACCCTTAACAAGCTTCAGAGCCTTATTACCAGCTACGTCTGGAAGGGTAAGAAGCCCCGAACCTCAAGACAAACCCTCCAAAGACCTAGTGATAGGGGCGGACTTAGTATGCCGAACATTATTCTCTATTATCAGGCAGCACGCCTAGTACATGTAATGGAATGGGGCCACATTGACAACCCGGCCTCGTGGAGAGAGGTGGAACAGTCACTTCTCCCCTCGGATCTGGGATTGACAGACCTTCCTTGGGTACCATCCCATTACTGGAAAAGCCTCCTCACTACCCACCCGGTGATTCTTGATACCCTCCGATTCTGGGACCAGACGAGACACTCGAATTTGATTGCCCCTCACCCCTCCCCATGCCAAACTATTTTTAGTATTCTATTCTGCCTACCTGATACTCATATGGCCAGTTGGACCCCTCTTGGAGTGAGACACATAGCTGATCTCTACGAACGTGCAGGAGATATTTCCCACTCAGCAATTTGCAATAAATTACAGATCCCGGCTCCGTTGAAATTTGAGGCCTTCCGTTTCTGCTCCATCACTAGATCATGGGGGTTCCCCAGAGAGAATATTAGACCTGCTACAGCCTGGGAGCTACAATGGTCACAACCTAACAAAATCAAGGGAACTTTATCTTTTCACTACGAGATTTTACTGACTCCCTTCTCTCAACAAAAAGTCTCACAGTTTATAGCTTGGGAGACTGAGCTGAACTTCATGGCCGATGCTGACTCTTGGTACAGAGAACTCCAGTCTACAAACAAATTATTACACTGCGCATCCCTTTGGGAACTTCACTACAAAATTGCAGTGCGTTGGCACTTAGTCCCAGTTACCCTCCATAAAGTTTATGACTCCCAATCACCTGCTTGCTGGAGGGACTGTGGTCAACTTGGAACCCAGGCCCATATCTGGTGGTTTTGTCTGAGAGTTTCTCCTGTTTGGCTACAAGTTACTAACCTTCTCCTCTCCCTAGGTATTAACTTCAAGCTTAGTCCCCAGACAGGCCTACTCCACTTGGATTTCCCAGCCCTACCCCCCACACATAAAGCTTTATCTATCTACGTTCTCATGGCCACCAAATTAGAAATAGCAAAAGCTTGGAAGCAGCCCACCCCTCCGACTACCTCACAAATATTAGCCACGATCAGCTTTATTTCAAAAATGGAAGCCTACTCACATTCAGTTTTAGATAAATTAGACTTTTACTCTGCAACCTGGGCACCCTGGTGGGAAAAATTCCCCAATTAATCGAGCTTAATCTCATCCGGTCATTAGCCACCTCCTCCTAATGCTCTGTCCTTTGACTGCTATTACCCCTTTCCTTTTATTTACCTTCTTGACCTCTCTCTGTGCTTTCCCTATTGTACTCTTCACTTACTTATTTCGCTTACACTAGTTTATGAGAGTATACATGCTCCCACTTAATTATTTTGACGTTCATGTTTGCGTTATAAATATAAAATGAGAAAATTCCACATTGAAGAATTATAGCATTTTTGATACCCTGTACTATGTACCCTTTGAAACTGCACCAGCATTTGTTACTAACCTTGTTCTTTGTTTTTTTTGTTTTTTCTTTTCTTATGTTTTGTTTTTTTTTCTTATCTTTGTTTTATTGAAAAATGCTATATATGCTGGATTTCTATGTATCGTGTGATTTTCTCAAATAAAAATTTATTTAAAAAAAATAAAAAAATTTTAACCCCTAATCTGCCGACCGCCACCTACGTTATCCTTATGTACCCCTAATCTGCTGCCCCTAACACCGCCGACCACTATATTATATTTATTAACCCCCTAATCTGCCCCCCACAACGTCGCCGCCAACTACCTACACTTATTAACCCCTAATCTGCCGAGCGGACCGCACCGCTACTCTATTAAATTTATTAACCCCTAAAGCTAATTCTAACCCTAACCCTAAATTAAATATAATTCTAACCCTAACCCTAAATTAAATATAATTTTATTCTAACGAAATAAATTATCTATTAAATAACTTATTCCTATTTAAAGCTAAATACTTACCTGTAAAATAAACCCTAATATAGCTACAATATAACGAATAATTACATTGTAGCTATTTTAGGATTAATATTTATTTTACAGGCAACTTTGTAATTATTTTAACCAGGTACAATAGCTATTAAATAGTTAAGAACTATTTAATAGTTACCTAGTTAAAATAATAACAAAATTACCTGTAAAATAAATCCTAACCTAAGTCACAATTAAACCTAACACTATACTATCATTAAATTAATTAAATAAAATACCTACAATTACCTACAATTAAACCTAACACTACACTATCAATAAATTAATTAAATACAATATGTACAAATAACTACAATGAAATAAACTAACTAAAGTACAAAAAATAAAAAAGAACTAAGTTACAAAAAATAAAAAAAATATTTACAAACATAAGAAAAATATTACAACAATTTTAAACTAATTACACCTACTCTAAGCCCCCTAATAAAATAACAAAGACCCCCAAAATAAAAAATGCCCTACCCTATTCTAAATTACTAAAGTTCAAAGCTCTTTTACCTTACCAGCCCTGAACAGGGCCCTTTGCGGGGCATGCCCCAAAGAATTCAGCTCTTTTGCCTGTAAAAAAAAACATACAATACCCCCCCCCCAACATTACAACCCACCACCCACATACCCCTAATCTAACCCAACCCCCCCTTAAATAAACCTAACACTAAGCCCCTGAAGATCTTCCTACCTTGTCTTCACCATGCCAGGTATGACCGTCCGTTCCAGGCTCCGATATCTTCATCTAAGCCCAAGCGGGGGCTAGACATCCATCATCCGATGGCTGAAGAAGTCCAGAAGAGGCTCCAAAGTCTTCATCCTATCCGGGAAGAAGAGTAGATCCGGACCGGCAACCATCATCTTCCAAGCGGCATCTTCTATCTTCATCCGATGAGGACCGGCTCCATCCTGAAGACCTCCACCGCGGACCCATCTTCATCCGGCGACGTCCAACTGAAGAATGACGGTTCCTTTAAGGGACGTCATCCAAGATGGCGTCCCTCGAATTCCGATTGGCTGATAGGATTCTATCAGCCAATCGGAATTAAGGTAGGAATATTCTGATTGGCTGATGGAATCAGCCAATCAGAATCAAGTTCAATCCGATTCAGATTGAGCTCGCATTCTATTGGCTGATCGGAACAGCCAATAGAATGCGAGCTCAATCTAATTGGCTGATTGGATCAGCCAATCGGATTGAACTTGATTCTGATTGGCTGATTCCATCAGCCAATCAGAATATTCCTACCTTAATTCCGATTGGCTGATAGAATCCTATCAGCCAATCGGAATTCGAGGGACGCCATCTTGGATGACGTCATTTAAAGGAAACGTCATTCGTCGTTCAGTCTTCGGCCAGGATGGATGTTCCGCGTCGGAGGTCTTCAGGATGCTGCCGCTCCGCTCCTGATGGATGACGATAGAAGATGCCGCTTGGATGAAGACTTCAATCGGATGGAAGACCTCTTCTGCCCCGCTTGGATGAAGACTTCTACCGGATCATGGACATCTTCAGCCCCCCGCTTGGGCTTGGATCAGGACATCGGAGGAGCTCTTCTGGACCGATCGGTGAACCTGGTATGGTGAAGATAAGGTAGGAAGATCTTCAGGGGCTTAGTGTTAGGTTTATTTAAGGGGGGTTTTGGTTAGATTAGGGGTATGTGGGTGGTGGGTTGTAATGTTTGGGGGGGGGTATTGTATGTGTTTTTTTACAGGCAAAAGAGCTGAATTTCTTGGGGCATGCCCCGCAAAGGGCCCTGTTCAGGGCTGGTAAGGTAAAAGAGCTTTGAACTTTAGTAATTTAGAATAGGGTAGGGCATTTTTTTATTTTGGGGGGCTTTGTTATTTTATTAGGGGGCTTAGAGTAGGTGTAATTAGTTTAAAATTGTTGTAAGATTTTTCTAATG
>NC_069499.1:1034205430-1034207930 GCF_027579735.1 Bombina bombina
AGAGAACCTTAGTTCATCTACGCTAGACGACATTACGGACAGGCTTAGAGTCCTTAAACTAGCTAATTCCTTCATTTCGGAGGCCGTAGTACATTTAACCAAACTTACGGCTAAGAACTCAGGATTCGCCATACAGGCACGTAGGGCGCTGTGGCTAAAATCCTGGTCAGCTGATGTTACTTCTAAGTCCAAATTACTTAATATACCTTTCAAGGGGCAGTCTTTATTTGGGCCCGGTTTGAAAGAGATTATCGCTGACATTACAGGAGGTAAGGGCCACGCCCTACCTCAAGACAAAGCCAAAGCTAAGGCTAGACAGTCTAATTTTCGCCCCTTTCGGAACTTCAAAACAGGAGCAGCATCAACCTCCACTGCACCAAAACAGGAAGGAGCTGTTGCTCGTTACAGGCAAGGCTGGAAGCCTAACCAGTCCTGGAACAAGAGCAAGCAGGCCAGGAAACCTGCTGCTGCCCCAAAGACAGCATGAACCGAGAGCCCCCGATCCGGGACCGGATCTAGTGGGGGGCAGACTCTCTCTCTTCGCCCAGGCCTGGGCAAGAGATGTTCAGGATCCCTGGGCACTAGAGATCATATCTCAGGGATACCTTCTAGACTTCAAATTATCTCCCCCAAGAGGGAGATTTCATCTGTCAAGGTTGTCAACAAACCAGATAAAGAAAGAAGCGTTTCTACGCTGCGTACAAGATCTGTTAATAATGGGAGTGATCCATCCGGTTCCGCGGTCGGAACAAGGACAAGGGTTCTACTCAAACCTGTTTGTGGTTCCCAAAAAAGAGGGAACTTTCAGGCCAATCTTAGATTTAAAGATTCTAAACAAATTCCTAAGAGTTCCATCGTTCAAAATGGAAACTATTCGGACAATCTTACCCATGATCCAAGAGGGTCAGTACATGACCACAGTGGATTTAAAGGATGCTTACCTTCACATACCGATCCACAAAGATCATCACCGGTATCTAAGGTTTGCCTTCTTAGACAGGCACTACCAGTTTGTAGCTCTTCCATTCGGATTGGCTACGGCTCCAAGAATCTTCACAAAGGTTCTGGGTGCCCTTCTGGCGGTACTAAGACCGCGAGGGATTTCGGTAGCTCCATACCTAGACGACATTCTAATACAAGCTTCAAGCTTTCAAACTGCCAAGTCTCATACAGAGTTAGTTCTGGCATTTCTAAGGTCGCATGGATGGAAAGTGAACGAAAAGAAGAGTTCTCTTTTTCCTCTCACAAGAGTTCCATTCTTGGGGACTCTTATAGATTCTGTAGAAATGAAGATTTACCTGACAGAGGACAGGTTAACAAAGCTTCAAAATGCATGCCGTGTCCTTCATTCCATTCAACACCCGTCAGTAGCTCAATGCATGGAGGTGATCGGCTTAATGGTAGCGGCAATGGACATAGTACCTTTTGCACGCCTACACCTCAGACCTCTGCAATTATGCATGCTAAGTCAGTGGAATGGGGATTACTCAGATTTGTCCCCCTACTCTGAATCTGAATCAAGAGACCAGAAATTCTCTTCTATGGTGGCTTCATCGGCCACACCTGTCCAGGGGGATGCCATTCAGCAGGCCAGACTGGACAATTGTAACAACAGACGCCAGCCTACTAGGTTGGGGCGCTGTCTGGAATTCTCTGAAGGCTCAGGGACTATGGAATCAGGAGGAGAGTCTCCTTCCAATAAACATTCTGGAATTGAGGGCAGTTCTCAATGCCCTTCTAGCTTGGCCCCAATTAACAACTCGGGGGTTCATCAGGTTTCAGTCGGACAACATAACGACTGTAGCTTACATCAACCATCAGGGAGGGACAAGAAGCTCCCTAGCAATGGTGGAAGTATCAAAGATAATTCGCTGGGCAGAGTCTCACTCTTGCCACCTGTCAGCAATCCACATCCCGGGAGTGGAGAACTGGGAGGCGGATTTCTTGAGTCGCCAGACTTTTCATCCGGGGGAGTGGGAACTTCATCCGGAGGTCTTTGCCCAAATACTTCGACGTTGGGGCAAACCAGAGATAGATCTCATGGCGTCTCGCCAGAACGCCAAACTTCCTCGCTACGGGTCCAGATCCAGGGATCCGGGAGCGGTTCTGATAGATGCTTTGACAGCACCTTGGAACTTCGGGATGGCTTATGTGTTTCCACCCTTTCCGCTTCTTCCTCGATTGATTGCCAAAATCAAGCAGGAGAGAGCATCAGTGATTCTAATAGCGCCTGCATGGCCACGCAGGACTTGGTATGCAGATCTAGTGGACATGTCATCCTGTCCGCCTTGGTCTCTACCTCTAAGACAGGACCTTCTGATACAGGGTCCATTCAAACATCAAAATCTAACTTCTCTGAAGCTGACTGCTTGGAAATTGAACGTTTGATTTTATCAAAACGTGGTTTTTCTGAGTCGGTTATTGATACCCTGATACAGGCTAGGAAGCCTGTTACCAGAAAGATTTACCATAAAATATGGCGTAAGTACCTATACTGGTG